>NC_139918.1:30544355-30844355 GCF_963514095.1 Eutrigla gurnardus | reverse complement strand
CCGTAGAGAGACAGCTGCGACATGGGCCGGTCTGTATGAGCTATCGATGGCCCCGTTAGGACGAAATGAGAGGAGACAACCAGGCAGGGATACACATCTGACCAGATAGATAGGAAGACATGAGGTAAGCAGAAAGCTTGCTGAGTCAGGGGCCCGGCACCGAGCGCCAAGACAGATTACACAGACAATAAAACTGCAAACAATGCAAATTATCACTGACATTACAAACGCCCTCACCCTGGAACCTGAAACACGACTGCTAGTAAGTAGGTGCTGTCACTTTGAGATATTAACGAGTTCATAAAACAGTCAATACAATGCAAGAAAGTAGTGAAGGGGAAAAAACTTTGAATTTTCATCATCACTTGCACACAAAACAACAGAATGTCACCTCTGATGCTCTGCGCTTGCCAATAGTCCAGGAGTAATACTGTTCTGTTGAGGAGGCACAGAATGGATGGGAGTCTTCAGCTAAACACACAAACAAAATAGGAGTTTAGGCAGCTTGACAAAACCCAGTGGATTCATTTTCATTCGTTTTTTTTGCCATACCAAATACCAGCTCACTTACTCTTATCTGGCACAATCAGAGGGAACTTCTTCATCACCGCCGTCAGCAGCTGCATCATGGTCTCTATGTGCTCAGTGCTGAGAAGGAACCACAAGTGTCAGGTGTGCTACCAGAACATATTTACTGGAAAAGCTGCCTGCAAGAGAATGTGTTGTTAAATCCTTCCACTGCTACGCCGATTAGCATTTTAAAATGATAAATAAAAGTTCAGCGGTGAAACCCATTTATACAAACACGCAGCAGCACTCTGATGACTCAGTGCCAGCGTGGGTGCAGAGAACAATCGGTTCCTCTTAACAGGCAATGCATTACCAATCCTTCCAAGAATCAATTAATGTGCTGCCACTCGACGTGTTCCAGCACTTACTTGATGAGGTCGTGTGAAGCGCTATCTGCCCCTTGCTCCTGCTTGACTGTGGCAGCTGCAGAGGAGACATGGGCTGACGTGGTGACGGGAGCAGCCACCGGGGGAGAGGGACCAACTGTGACAGCTGTGCTGGCACCTGGCTCCGTCTTCACTGTGGGGACAGAAGAAAAGCAGAGACAAAGATTCATTTCAATAATTCTACACTGAAGTGTTGAAGTGTCTGTTTTTTGTTATTATTAATCACTGATGCATATGAGTAACACCATTTCTTTGTAGAAGAATGTGTGTTTGTATTGCTACTAGTATCAGCACATTATGATAAACTGGAAGAAAATGGAGGTTGGAGGTCAATGAGATAAGAGCGGGGAGTGGGAGGAGCGAGGATGGATCCCTCTCACCTTGTGCCAGAGGCAGGGCAAGAGAGGGGGACACCTGCCTGGCAGGACTAGGGGAGGCTCCAGCTCCAGATGCTCCAGGGGTGGTGGAGGAAGAGGAGGAGGGAGAACTGGAGACTGGGCCTTTAGACACTACTATACACAGAAGAAAACACACAGTGTGTTGGGTGATTGGATGGATCAATGGCCAATTAGGTAAATTGGCTTAAGAGTTGATGGAAAATGAGGAGGGGAGGAAGACGGTTTACTGCAGGGAGGGAAAGAATCTACAGTTGTGTAGTAGTGTTTGAGACACTCAGACATCCTCTACAGTTGATGTTTGAGCGTCCCTCTCAAATAAATCACACCCTGTGGTCATGTGTGTCGATGAAATTAACTCAGTACAGAAAGACGCACTTAATAAAGCTGCTTTGCTGCTTCATGTATTATTCAAATGCCATGCTACTTCCTTTTATCTACTTCAAGAAGGGATTCAGAGAGAACTCTCTCTTTATAAGCTACTGATGCGACTCCAAAGACCGTCTCAGGCATACACTTACCTTTCCCAACAGGCATGATAATGGTCTGCACCCCTCCGGCCCCAGTGCCAACCCCCAGCTGCTTGAGCTGGTTGGCAGGGATGGTTAAGACTGTCTGCTGGGAGCTGGAACCCCCCGAGTGGATCTTCAGCATACCTGGACCAAACAATACATTCCAGATCAAGTTTGTGGCCGGACTTGTAATATTTGTTCAAGTAATTGAACTTGTCTGAACATACTGCATACCTGAGAGAGTAATACCCGTCTTCCCTCCCCCTGCAGCCATTCCGCTGACTAATGAGGCTGCGGTGACCAATGACGTGCCGCTGCTTTTAGGTACGCCCACCGCAGCGCCCACTCCTGCACCCTTGGACATGCTGACGACGGGCATGTTGGTGATGCCTTTGGCTACTGTCACCACAGCTCCAGTCGGACCGGCAGCACTCTTTGTCATTGTGGCAGAGTTGCCCGCACCCTTGACCAAGGTGGCCACGGCAGTCTTCGTTAGGCTGCCTCCAGCAGCAGCACTGGCACTCTTAGCTGCGTTGATTACTGCTGCTTGATTGGCCACCAGGAGCGAGTGGTGCTGAGACTTCCCGCCATCGACAGCCTGCACAGACACACAGCGACATGGGCAAATTACAGAGAGGTATTGTAATTAAATAAGCATTTATTTGTCTGACAAGGTAGACTTTATTTTAATGCACATTAGTAGGCTGGACATTCAAAACTATCATTGTGGTATCGATATTGATTTGAGGTATCTGTATGGGAATCAGTATTTTCAAACGATACCCTGCCTTACACAATGGTGTTTAGATTGAGAGGGATTAAATACATTGATTAAGCCTACCAGTGCCGTGCAACTCCCAGAGTTAGACGTGCCGATAAGGTCACTGGTTCTATGGAATTCTCACAGACAAAAGACTCAACTTCTCTCACAGAGAGTCCTTATTTAATTAACAGTTCGGGGAGGGCGTTTTTTCCAAAACAGGAAAAGCAGTGACGCATTCCTCTTTTGTGTTGATGTCAACATTTCCAGAGAAGCGAGGGTTCCTCTCTGTTACGTGCTGTAAACGTATTTGTGTTTGCTTGTTGGAGCCTCTAGGAGGTCTTTTAGAGCGTTTCCATCTCTCGAGTTAATGAGGCCTGGCCACTGACTCTGAAGCTGTAATCACCTAAACACAAACCACCACTGACGGACTGCTTGGGGCTCTTCACACACACCATCTAATCTCTCTGACAAATACAAGGCTGACTTTGATACTGCAGTCACTGGGTCACTCTAATGTCTGTGTATTCCAAGTTACTCTCTCACAAGAGTATAAAAACATCCACAAATGTACCAACTAGGAATATTTCTACGGGAAAAGCACCAACTGCACCACGAAAAAAATCATCAAATCACAAACATAAACATTCAAACCAATTACTTTTTAATAGGGAAAATATAAAATCTAGTATTTTGTATCAAACTGCTTTTTAGTGGCCAAAAAAAACTGCAGGCATCAAAGAAATACTATAAATGTAATGGCTGTTTGGTTTGAGACTACTTCTAAAAGTGAACAGCTGCCAGGCCGAATACAACAGCAGGATGTGAGGAGTGTGACACTGGCCTGTTGTTGACTGGCCGTTGCTGCTGCAGCAGCAGCGACAGAGCCGGGGGTGGAACTAGCGGCGGTGATGACTCCGCCCGTCATCCTCAACGTGGTCGTCCCCGGCTTGGACAAGTGGCCCGCTGATGACGCTGTGACCGTCTTCACAGAGCCGTCAGACAACTTCACCTGTGCACCCTGGGAGCCGCCGACCACCTGACAATCACACAAATAAAGGTGCAGTTTAGAATCTGAGAAACGGAGATCACCCGTTCACTGACAATTAGGGGCTGCACCTAACAACTGTTTTTATTAGTTGGATTGTAATGACTGATTTATCGATTACTCTAAATTAAGTACTTGACTTAAAATGGTTTTATTTATTTATTTATGGATTTATTTAATCTCTGGAGTAATATTCAGATAATCACTGGTAAATGTTAATTTTGGTTTCACTGTGAGGGCGAGGAGAAGAAGCAGTGTGATGTTAGTTTGAACCATTTTCTCACTCATGGTACATCACACGATGGCTGAATAACTACATTAGATGATGCATGGTGTAATGTTACGTTACCATAACAACAGCAGTGCAGGAAGTACTTTTGACGACAAAACATTTAGAAAATCAATTTCAAGTCCCGTTCTGCATGTTGATAATCCTAATATATCAGGACGCGGTGCTTTCTTGATGCTTTCCATTCAAGCAGTCATGCATAGTTGTTGTAACGCTGTGGTAAACCTTTTCTAATTTGCAGACGTTTCAGACAATCACGTTGCCGACCACACTTGGAGGATCTGTGACAAGGTTTTTAGTTTTTTTTTAACAGCCGCGTGTTCTTTGGGGATGCAGCCATTCTGGCAACACGCCAACGCACTTTAAGCAAATCCACATATTTCCGTTAAAACTGATGTTGATGAATCATCCCAGCCCAGTTAAACCGTTTTCCGACAGCAGAACACTACTTGTAATATCCATTCTGTAACCAGCCACAGCATATTTTCAGGAGTGCAAAAGTGGTCAAATCCAAATTGCTAGTCAATATCTTCAGTTTGTCACACACAGGGTTTGTGAAAGCTAAATCTATAGACTATCTCCAAAACATCCAGTGATTATACAGTTTTAATTTGACCCCAATCAGTAAAGGGGAATCAACATAAGAGTAGTCATTACAGCAGCTTCCATTAGTATCGGACAGCGTAGAGGACCCATGCTGACCTGAGCCAGGATAGCCGCCTTCTGTCCAGCTGTGACCCGGATCGCCTGTTGCGTAACAGTGGCTGGAGATGATGCTGCGTGACCCGCTGAACTTGAAGCTCCCTGCTTCCCCGAACCCTGTGCTGGCTGGCCAACCAGAAACGTGCCCTGTGGACAAGCAGGGACCGGGTCAAAAATTCCAACAACATTTTACTTTGATTGTAGTCACAGTTAGGGAAATTGTCATGACCTAAATTCAGTTGGGTAAACCACACAGCATTAACAAAGTAGGAAAAAAACAGGACACAGTACTCATCTTAAAGCTAAAATGAACATGTAACTCATATTATGCTGTGCAGCACATTTTGATGAATGTCTATGCATGTAAAATGTATCATCTGCTTTATCTTTTATATACCTTTAAACAGAATATTGAATTAGCCTTATTTGAAATCAATGCAACATCCTTTGAAGATTGATTATATTAGGAAGTGCAGCCTAGGTTCTTTACTTTAAATGTAGGTGGAAACCTCTGCAGACAAATTCATTATTTGCTGTAAGGGACGATGCACAGACAGTGCTCTTCCAAAGCTGAGTACAGGATCAATGCTGTTGTAATGAAAGTGTCTAATCCAGGACACACAGGCTCAACCTTTCTACTAGAATACAGAGATCTGAGATTCACCAAGGAAGGAGACCCCATTTGCAGGATGTGAATGCAAGTCCTGTCATGGCATAAAGGAATAACCTCTAAAATAAGTTAATTTTCTAACTGTGGCAAGAATACTAAATGTGCAAAAGACCTTCAGTTTCCCCCACATACTTTGATTAAGCACTTCCAACATGGCTGAAATAAACACAAATGCTCTAGTTAACAAAAATGAGAGTCAAGAACAAAGCATATCAAAGAAGTGTATATTATATAAGAGAATAAATGTTTATAGTCTGATGTAAATGCATTTCTACCCACCTGCGGGGTCTGTTTTAGGATATAGGATGTGTAGGAGAGGTTGGATGGCAAACTGCTGGAAGAGGAAGAGGAGGACGAGGAGGAGGAGGTCTGAGAGCTGCCAGCGCCTGCTGATGAGCTGCTCTGGGACTGCTGACCTAAATTACAGACAGCCAAAATACACACCAGTCTCAAATCGGAAAAACAATCCTGTTATTCTTTATCCCAAATTAGAGCGCATCTTCTACGTATGCATTTGTCTAATTTCAAAGAGGTGAAAGTATTGTATTGAGACGAATGATTCTGAAGCAAAGCTCTACAGATTAATGTTGGTTTACTGCTGGGAAATTTGTATTTAAGATAAAATACAGGATGCTGCTTAATCTCTTTAATCTCACTGTGATTTGACAGGAAGTTTGCCGTGTGAGGGATCCGAGCTGACAGTACATGTAGAATAAACTCACTGACTCACTATCCTGAAGGTTGCTGCCAAAATCTGGAACTGCCACCAGCATGCTTTAAGTGCAGAGTCACTTCAGAAGTGGGTTTCTTCCTTTTAACAAAGTTTATGATGAACCGAGAGCGACAACATTTTTAATACAGATGTCTACAGCATGAGGCATGGGAGAACAAGTCAGGGTGGGACACGAACCCTGCGTACCGAGTCACCAGAGGTTCATATATTTATTACTGAACTGAAACCAATACAAAGATGAATGTGGGATGTCTCACCTGCACTAGAGGCCCGGAGGATCGCTCCCTGTGGGATGAGAAGCAGCTTGCCCTTCCCCGAGGGGTTCTTACTGTTGGTGGTCAGGTAGAGCTTGGTGCCTGGAGGCAAATTGGCCAGATTGGCCAAGTTGTTGGCTGGCAACTGAAGAGTTGCCATCACTGAGGTCATATGCAGAAAGAAGAAAAATATTATTCACCCACCTCTGAAATTGTACTGTGAATGAATAAAGCTTGGCTGTGAAGACTCTTTACACTCTCATCCTTCACAAATCTCTCTGTCAATCTTCCTCTGACTCCTACTATTTAAACCAATCAGATTCAAATCAATGTCCCTAAGCCAATCATTGTTGTCAAATTTGAATACTGTCCTCATCTCTGTTGTGATCAGTTGTCATTTCAGTGTGAGGTTTGCATCGGTATGCAAACCTCCAGTCTGCATGATATCTAGGGCCCAGTCCCGCTTCACATCCCATCATTGGTACTTCAGCCAACTCCTTTGATCACCACTACCCTCCAGGGGGGAATGTTCCTGGACTAACCTTGGCACAACTACCCCCTTTAATAATCTACAGCATGATGTGGTCCAATTCCCAAAGACTCTTCTCTATTCATCTTAATGTGCACCATTTAATAAATTCCCCTTAACGATATATTAAGTATCTCCTGATTGAAATAATGTGAACATATTTTTCTTGGCAAAACCTGAACATGACTAGGGTCCAAGTACAAGCTTACGTACATGATCTATACATTTGAGTCAGAGAAGGATTCAAACACAATAGTGAGTTAATATACAACTCCATAAAATGTGCACATCTCATTTCAATATGTGTAGAACTTGTTATTATTATATATCATTTTACATTTATTTGTGCTGCCTTAGTGTTATATGAACCTGTGTATAGTGTGTGTGTGTGTGTGTGTGTGAACTCTGACCTCCACTCTTGCCACTTGAACCACCAGCCGCCTTGGCAGCAGCCTGCTGACCAGAGATGCCACTGGCTCCACTGACGATGGCTTTAGCGACTCCCTGAGCCAAAACCTGCTTCCCGCCCATCACCTTGGAGGCAGAAGGGTTGCCCTTGGCGACCAGAATCTGTCCACTGCTGATGGCTACCTGTTTGACCGCAGACTGAAGCGTCGAGCTAACAGGAATGCCTAACAGCTAGAAATGAGAGAAGTGACAGATACAGCTTTAGAATGACTTTTCAGAGCACATAAGTAAATCACAATCAATATGACTGATGCGTTAATGATTAAGTGTTTGTGGCTACAAGCAAGAGGCGTTTGAGACCGACCTTGCTCGTCGTGGCCCCTGCGGCCCCTCCTGCCTGTTTCTGGGCCGACATGGAGATCATGTGACCTCCCTTCACTGCGACAAACTGGTGTGTTGATGTGGCAGCAGGTTGCTGCTGGCTGGTTACTGTGGAAACCATCTGCTGCTGATGTGTTGAGACTTCCCCCGGCTCCTGCTTGATAATAACCTGGAGTCCACATGGAGAGAAGGATTGTCACAGGAAGGCCGGTTAAAGGAAAAACAACAGCTTGTAGATATTGTAGCTGTTGTCGTCGCTGTAAATTTGACTCTCTAATTTAAAAAGCACACAACTTTTAAATTTAAGATCCCCTTATTTTTTTTTTGTACAGAATGCAGAGAGGAGTTTCATAATTTATTCATCAAAGAGCGGTTTTTACATTCCCAATCAGCCCTGGCCTCGAGCACCATAGCAGATGCCAACAGCCAGAAAGAGAGACAACTGTAGAATCTGAGTACCACTGTGATAAAACAGAAATTTTAAGTTCAATCAAATTTCCTTCTTCGTGGATGGGGACGGGATGATTAGCATGTAGGAGTGGAGGGATTTTTACAGCGTGGTATTGACACTGAGTGAAACAGAACCATGCAGTTGTGCTTCTGCAAAGCTAACTGCACCGCCTCCTTCCTTTAGAGTGATGTCCCATTTAAATAGCTTTCCAAGGCAGTCACATCTGCTGAAGATAGCACTCTGGCTTACTATTAATAACACACTTTGTTAAAGATACAGGACACTTCACATCGGTGGAAACAGAACCATAAATAAATATGTTTTAGCTCTTAACAATTCGTGACAGCGTACAATTTCTGACACTGCCAACTCACCTTCACCCCTGATGACAGGAAGGTGCCAGAGTGAACTTTGGGGGCAGGAGAACGTGCGCCTTGAGCAACAGACTGTTTGGCTGTCGGGCTTCCTGTGAAGTAATTTACACAAACACACACACACAATAAGACATGGAGCAGAGAACTGTCCTGGTGATGATAACTGCAGTTCCTGCCATCCTTTCCACAGACACCAATGTGTTGCGAGGTGATCGGTCCCTGTCGGGGTGACGTGGGTGTTGAAGCCGAGCAACCAAGTTTCATCCCCTGCCTGCTCTATTAAAATGTGTTTTATCCTAGGATTGGTGATTCAGCCACAACACCCACATCATCCAGCTTGATAAGATATCTCTTGCTGGCACTCCGGCCCTGCTGCCAGCACCGGTTGAGCTGTGTATTTGTGGAGGAAGAATTGGAGTGGCTGAGTGGGAGTGAAAGAGTCAGCAATCTAGTGGAATATGAAGTGATGCTGCTGATGTGAGGAAGTAAATGCGATCGCCTCGGTGATGTGAGATGATACTCCATGATGGGGTGACGCATACATAAAATGCTTCACATGACAGTGCACAAACCGCACACCTCGTTCATCGGGGAAATACACACACAAACACATACAAAACTTGATGTGAGCATTGGGTCCTCCTAATCTGGCGGTGAAACAGAGCAGCTTAGTCACCATGGTAACCTCTCATCCAGCAACCATCCTGCTGACTCACTACACGTCATACTTTATGAGTACAGAAGCAAAAGACACACAGGAACAGATGGAGACATGGCAACAAACAGAAGAGGGGAAGAGTTCAATAGAGTACAAGGGGCTGAACGAGAAAGAAAACAGTACGGAAATAACGAGAGAGAAATAGAGAAAGAGTTAGGGAGAGTCAAGAGGGTACTGTTCATTTGTTCGTTCTCACAGATGTTTTTTATATATTCTATGTGGGCGGTTTAGACACCGCTTCTCGATGTCCGCTTCCCATTTTCAAGCAGCACTTTGGCATGAAGTAGGGATGTGTACCTGTGGAGGCGGTGGATGAGGAAGCCATGCCGATCACCTGGCCGGGCTTGTCAACAATGATGTAAGGGTTATTGAGGACTGATGAAGCGCTCTGCTTGCTGTGGACAGGAGTGGAGGTGGTGGGTGTGCGAGGCAGCGGGGAGTGGCTCGGGGTGGAGATGGGAGACCCTGTTGGTAAGAAAGTACACCGGCTATAAAATTAATAATTGGGATGTTAGTAACAAATATATGAATGTGTAAACGATGTACAGTCGTTCCTTGATGAATGATGTATGATGATGAATTCTTGGTTGGCACCAGCCTATGAATGATGTCACACACATCACTGCTGGTCAAGCTCACATTAATTGAATTTGTGGCAATTTGGCCCAAATTAAACTATCCATGAGGCAGATTTGAAGAAGTCTAATGAAGCGGAAACATTTATTTCTGCAGATTTCTATGAATTTTGCCTACAACAACAAAAATGTGGCTGGAAGAGCTCATGAGTAGTCTTGTTCTGGTGAGGTAACAATGGCTGCTTTTTAAATAATTAGACCAAGGAAGGATGAGCATCAACGCCAGGTAACGAAGTGTGTAAAATACAGTGTGAATAGTGGAAGAGTTAATATCAAGACAGTCAAGTGTTTCCTGCCTGTGAATAAAATCTGAAATAAAAGGGTTTAAAAAATAAATAAATAAATAAAAAATGGCTGCAAGGTGTCATGCAAATGTCAAATGGCCACTGGGTGGAGACATTTACCTGACACAATCTTACAGCTCATGGTGATTGGTTGAAATGATTTCCCAGGAGACGCAGCAGGACTGGGTGGCTGTCCTTGAGGGACAATCTTACAGCTTGCTGTAATAGGCTGGAAGGCCGAGTTGCCATGAGAACCCAGAGTGATCCTGTCGCTGACTTTGGGTCGAGTTGGAGTGGGTTCACCTGCAGCGAGGCCGGAGCTATGGCCGCTTGTAGACCTGCCAATCTCCGTTTTGATGAAAGCTAGGAGGGAATGAGAGTTTAGTTCCTTTATACTCCCTTTCAATCTCATCTGGAGTTGAGTTACATATTCCTTGAAAGATTTACAAATGTAGTTACAGTTTAAGAGTACAAAACTCCAACCGTATTATGTAAAAAATATATTTTTCTTCATTGTTTTTGGAAAGATATTGGTTTTGTAAATGAGAATGCTGCTCATCATTCAATAAATATGAGTATCTTGTAACTGAGGAAGCAGGGTGGCCACCTGGGTATGAGTGCTGCACAAAAACCATGTTGTCTTTAACGTACCGTTGTGTTTACATTCAATTTCTCACAAAATCAAACTGTGTGTATCCTTGAGGCCTAACAAACATGTTAAATAATGCATGAAACACATTAAAATAAGCCAATTTCTAAAATGTTCCAAATCCTGCATTGTTTACATCCACATTTACTACCTAGCAAAGTCTCCTTCTTTCTTCACTGCCTTTAATGGTGCAATGCTATGTTTCTTTACTGTGTATCGCCATCATCTGCACACTTTTGTGTGTGCATGTGGGTCTTCATGGTACAAACAAAACAGTTATTAGTGGTCATAAACAACCCTCTAATTACTACAGTGTTAATACACTTTTTCATGACCAGTGTTTCTGTATGCATACCTTTGTCTACACTGGGATCGTGTGAGATGGGAGAACTGGAGCGTCCATAACTCTGAGGCAGGGAGGTGGCCAACGTAGGGCTGGCTGCTCTGTGAGTCACCTTGGAGGAAGAGGGCTGAGGGATGTAGTCCTCCCCGAGAGAGCTCCTGTAGAGCTCCACGTCAACCACCTGGAACAAATATAGCCAATTGTCAAAGTAAAGCTCCGAGGATAAAAATATCCCTGCAGGAATCAGAGTGAACATTTAGAACTTACAGTTTCTGCCCCGAGTGTCTGCAGCCCAGTGTACGTTCTGTCCAGCTGTAGGAAAAGAACACATAGCTCAAAATAAAGACTTTTATAGAGTTTAAGTTGTAAAGAGGAGGTGGTGAACTGGAGACCTGAATTATAATCACTATTTGTGAAACTAAAAATGTAAACCTTTATTAGAAGTCATATACATACAGGTACATACACGACAGCCGACCTGCATTTAACCCATCCTTAAGAAAAGTGGGCTAAGTCAAATTACTAACAATTGAAATGAGGTTTTATTGTCTAGTTGCAATACACAGTATGTCCAAAGTATTTTATCACACAATATTTATCATAGGTGATCCTACTAAATCCTGAATCCTATATTTTCTTTAATTTATGGTGTTTGTTTCCACACCAATTAAGTAGGTCAAATTATACCATCAGTACCTAACTTGAAATGTACCAGTGGCAGTACAGAAGTCACCATAAACCACGGGACATCATAGAGACACCTGGACCTCCACAGGAGGTTCAGTTACACCCAGATGTGTAAAAACGCCACACGTCTCAGTCTGAAGAGGAAAACAAGCAAACAATGTGCTGCACGCCCATGATGTGGTCTGACCTTTAGCTGGTGGATGATGTCAATACGTTTGTTGCGAGGGTCTTTGAAATGGATCTGGATCCTCACAGGAAATTCACCCCAACCACGACGTGTTAAATGAAAGGGCGATTCACTGAGAACAAAAACATTCAAGAAGCCTTATGAATCAAAATAGAGTTTTTCATCCACACACACACACACACACACACACACAACAGAGACTGAGCTCACTGCATGACTTTACAAGGGCATATACATGTGTGTGTGCATATTACCAGTCACTGTCTATTAACAAATACCCCATGAGTGATTTTTGTCTTAGTTTCGTACACCCCTTCATCTACATTGAAGCTGTGTCGAGAGTCAGCAGAGAGCACTTGGCCTGTGTTCACTGGGAATGAAGACTCGAGTCAGTCAGAGGGAGCTTATGAGCAGCTGCTACGGCAACGAGAGTGCCTTGTCAGCTGAAACAGCCAGGAGGCTACAGCTCCGGATAAGGATTGCTGACTAATGAAAGAGATCATTTATTTAGAAGCCATGGGCACATTTAAATCCGTCGCCATTTTTTACAGAATAGAAATTAAATGAGACTTTTCATAACCTGAGGCTAAACGTTATGTTCCTCCTAGACTCCTGAAGGAACTGTAAGACACAAGCCAAACCCCTGAACACACGTTTTTCTCAGTGACTACACTGTGTAGGTGTGGCCACTATTAGTCATGCTGATGTTGACTTGTAGTCTGACTCATTGTGTGCTAAATTATGTCACAGACTCCACCTCATGATGTGTGTGTACAATCTGCATAAAAAATATGTTTTTTTTACATTCAGCTATGACTGACAGGGACTAGGCTGGATGATCTGCATCAACAAATATCCACAAGGGGGCACTGATTATTAGAGGATTTTCATAACTGTGTGTTTACTGCCGAGTCTGCATTACAAAATGTGAAAATCAGCAGACTTGATGATGAACACAGTCTCTTACGCATCCTGGTCCTTACTTCCATCAGACTGGCAAGAAGTGCATGGAAAGAGGTGGAGCAAACCACTAACTTAGAATAGTAAGGTAAGTTCAGAAGTAAACACTGTGTCTATGGGCAACACCACATGTGAGGGTAAATCTGTAGTTTGTCGCCATCGCTCTGACTTCTATTGTTGCCTGAGGCAGCCACATAAAACAGCAGTCAAGTGCTAGTTTGTGTAACAAGTGTGAAGCCCTGCATATATCAGAAAATGTGTGTACAACGAATTAGAAAAAAAAGACAAAAACAAACCTGACTTCCACTAGGTCATTGGGTTTGTAGCTGGGATGCAAGAAGAACCAGACTTTCTTTACAAAGTGGTCGATGCTGGGTTCCCTCCTGGAGCCCCTGACGTACACCATCCACTTATGGGTAGACTGGTCATTGTCTTCCCGTGTATCTGGGGGAATGTACCTGAGGGTGAGAGACAGAGAGCAAAGACAACCTTCTTATTATGGAAGCTGTAGCATCTGAGAAATGACTATACAATTTAGCATCAAGAGACATTTAGCGTGCTGGAGATACATCGGCCTGGTCAATCAGGCTTCCTAGAATCAGCATGTGCTACGAATTACACCGACCCAAGCGGTCTCGAGGAACTGTAAGTCATCTGGATCAATCAGACCCAGTAAAAGTAAAAGTAAAAGGACATTTTATTGATGCAACTGCATCAAGAATGGTAACAATCACCTCTAGGGTTCCTACGTGCCCCAATCTGAAGTCAATGCTGGGCTTATAACTCATTCATAGGTTTCACATATATTGTTACTGAAAACATTTGAGGCAAGAAATAGTGCTCAGAATCAGAATCTTATTCATATTTGATCAGCGCCGCCTCGTTTGACAGTTTGACCCGAATTCACAAACAGAAATTTAAACGGTGCTTTCCTTTTGGGGGTGGTGGGATTTTGCAAATGCCACTAGGAGTATTAAGAGAGGGCAGAGAGACCTGATTTTTAATAAATTATCTTTCTCGTGCACCACCGTCAGGTTGTTTTTAAACAGCACCGTGTTGTTATTGCATTGCTTTTAACAAGAGTAAATTTGGAATATCACCAGATATTCTTCTGTTAAACAGATCCATGACTTCCCGAGAGGCCCCTGAACTATAAAGACATGCACTACAACACACTAAGTCAGAGAGATGACTGAGTTGGGTTACATACCTGGACACATTCCCCACTACGATTGTCTTTTTTGCATAAAGTCTAGAGGCTTCATTTCCAGTCGTGTGGTAGGTGACCCTCTGCTCTGCTCCTAAGGACAATGGCACACCAAATGTGTCCTACGACAAATAAAGCACAATACAGGTTTGATGAAAAATAAAAACATACACGCTCAATGCTGATAATACTTTGCATTCTTCACATGACCCGGTCATCTTTGTCAGCTGAATTCACCTTGCCTGTATTGCGCCCTGGTCTGCGCTCCTGCCTGCTGCCATCCTCTCTCCATGCTCCCTCTCCATCCCTCTCAGCTCCCTCTCCTTGTTGTGAAAGGGACTCGGACTCCGAGTGGGCCAAAGAAGGAGTCTCTGAGCCCTGGTTGAGAGGGGAGGAGGACCGGGACGGGGACTCCAGGAACCGGCGGATTGCTGGGTGGTTCAGCACGGCAGGGTCACTCTTAGAAGCATGCTAGGACACAGAGGACATTGTGGTTGCTTCTACTGTAGTACACCAATACCTTAGAGCCGCTGGCAGCTGCTGGGTGGGAATTTACCTCTGGGATCTTTGTTATTCCAGCGTTTGCATAGTAATTGGCCACTATGCATGCCCTTAGCTTGTCCATCATCCTCCTGGCTTCATTGAGTCGCTGCAAAATAAAACTATTAATTGAAAAATGTTCTGCTTTGACTTGGCAACATACACAAAGGTATGCGAGTTACTTTCCTTATCTCTGCATTACTGACTCAAAACTACTCAAACGTAGCATGATGAAGTGAGTATCCACATACCTGACTTATCACATCTATCTCATGCTCTTTGTTCTTCATCTCCAAAGAAAACTGCTCTCTGATGATGGTCTCGATCTTCTGCACTGCTGCTTCTCTGGCTGATGAGGCAGGATGAACATAATAAACGCTGCTGGGTCACCTGTTAGCCGCCACAACATGTAAAGCAGGTGTGCTGTCCCAGGGTGCAGATCACGAACTTACCATTATGCTCAGCCGCTTTGTTTCTCTTGCTATTGTGAACCAGCGAGATGTCATCGTAGTCGGGATCGTTGCCTTCTATTTTCCTTTTAATTCCCGACATGGCTGCTTGCAAAGAATAATATATTAGCACTATTGCATATCAATACAGCTAACGTTAGCCAGTCACATCCTCGCTCCCACCGCCAGTTGTGATGGTAGCCTACTTAGCATCGAATTAGCCGGCTAGCAGAGAAGCTGATGTCCACAGCTAACTTGTATCATTGACTAGCCAGCTAGCTATGCTAGGTTAGCACACCGTCCACCCGTTTCAAACGGCTTGCCCATTGTTGGACAAAACCACAACCTTCAGTGACGCGAGTGCAAATGAAAACCTTAAACGTTACGTCAACAGACGGTGTCTCGCGGAAGCAGCGTCAGAGAAATCCGTGCCTGTCGTTCGCGTGGCCGGCAGCAGTAACGATAGCCAACCGCTAGCCTTGTTTGCTAATGTAGCTAACGTTAGCACACATTTGTAGACACCGATTCAATCCGTTTGAAATGCAAACTTACTGGAGTGCCCTGTGCTGTGGAGCAACGTTTCTCTGTGAGACGTGGGCTTTAATTCAGTGGTAGCATATCCTTGGCGTTATGCTACATTCATCTTGCACACTTGTGTTTAGTAAATAGCTAAATCTCGAGGTGGACAAGTAAGCTAAGTAGAGGATAGTTAGCCTTGCGCTTCACAATAATAGCCACCAGGGGCCGCTATTCTACAAAAAAGAGGAGAGGACACTTTCTGAATTATCATTACCATCTTTCTGTGGCTTTGTTCACTGGAGTTCACTAGGAGGTGTAAAGATTTGATCGAAAACATGATTCACACGCTCTTTTGCCCAGATCGATAAACAAGATATTAAAATACACACCAGGGCCGTGCCTCTGCCTTAAGATCTATAAGTATAACTGCTATTCATTTTTAAATGCTTCAAGCCATCAATTAGAAAACCAACACGTGACAAAAAGTGGAACTGATGAGCACATTTGAGATGATCAGTTCTGGGATTGGTTCCACATGCTGCAGATGATAAATGTCTTAAAACAACATCAATTAACCCCCTCTGACTGAGATATACAGTGTTTTCCTGTCTGTGTGTGTGAAGTGTGTAAATGCTGAACGCTACATTGTTGAGTGGGAATGCAGAAACATTGTGCTCATGAGAATCTATGAGAGGAATGTTTGTGGTTTTCATCAAACCAAACCATAATACGGACCATATAAATCATCATAATAGACCAAACACAATGGCCTTATGAATGTGCATTGCAACACGAGTTGCTCAACCCTTGAAACAGTGTGTCTGGTTTTATATACTGTTCAACACAATTGTGATTCAAAACATCAACATCAGCAACATGATTGATAGTATAATCACTTCTTTTCCATCTCCCACATTTTTATGGTGTAAAGATCAATGTATTATTAATAATCTAAATATTTTGTATAAACATATTTTAATGAGACAGGCAACAAGTCTTATTCTATGAAAGAAAAACTTTATTGATGTTGAAGCTTTCTCGCAGTTAGATAAAGAGCATCCGAGGAGAAAGCATTACAAATATCACATCATACATACGATAAGAAACGTTTATATCAAAATACTAGGATTTAATTCCTGACTCTTCATTCTTTTATTATTATTATTATTATATTAGGCACATAGGGCAGCATTCTGCAACCAACACATCAAAGCCCACCCCATCTTGCATGCAAGCACAATTTACCCATTGGCATTTCTTTAACAATGTCAACTTTGGGATCTAATCCACTTTGGTTTATATTTGCATTCACATCAAATTCATCAATCAACTTTAAACGCTCAGCTCTCCAAGCTTTTAATCTAGGGCCATTAGCATGCAGAGTGAGCTTGCAAACGGTCCGACAGCTCACCACAACCATCTAAAAGGGAAAAAAACGGTGAAAAAAATCTTATACACAGCTAATAATGAAACTCAATAAATGTGTAAATACTCAGTGAAATCACAGACGCGCTCACACTCAAATTCTCTCTCTCTCTCACACACACTGTTTATCTAACTCCCTCTCTTCTTTACCACATTCTTGCCCTTCAGACTCCTCTTGTGGGTCCCCTGACTTCCCAAGAAACACTTAGGTGGCCCTAAGTGGGCCTTAGGATGTTTGCGTTTCTTGGGAAGTCCTATCACTGAACTCATCTTTCTGAGAAAATGCTGGGGGGTTGGCTTAAACCGAAATACCCCCACCTGTTGCTGCCTGACAGACAGAATGTGCCTGATCTTCTCTGTGTGGTATGAAGTTAAACATTGTTGGACAGTAATAAACATACATACTCAACTATCTCCAACTTGGTTTTTAACCTTAAATTAAGCCCAAATGCTCTTAATCATCTCAGTTGTTGTTTTTGTTGGAATATCGGTGCCATAGCAGGCAGTGGCCAACAGGAGGAGCTGACAGGGCCTTTTACTGTCTCTTCCATAGTCACATGAAGGCAAGGAACATTTACTGATACAGTAAAAAAAAAAAAAGAAGAAAATCATTGTCATATAATTCAACATTTAACAGGATTCTGTCAAAGTGCACAATTGGGGCCCTCGGTTACCGAACTCAATACGCAACCAAGAAGGAGATACATTTAAATACAAGTTAAACATCAAAAGTTATATTCACAGCGATACCTCTAGGCTGTCGAGGCCTACTATAGTAAAAGGTGACTTTTACTGACCATGAGCCACATCATCCAAACCCTCTCCCCTCCCCGTTGGAAGTGTAGCACTGCTACACACACTACCTTTGCTGAATAGTAAACATGCATACACAAATGCACACCTGGTGGTTGTCGAAGGAGGTTAACGTGTTCTCCTTGATAAAGCTCCTTGGCTCCGACTCATCTAGACCGAGTCGTAAAAATAAACACGCACACCACTTATTCAGAGCAGTCTTCGAGTCGATCAAACTTCTAGTTTGATCCACAAAGGCTTCTCACATCTGTAAAAAACACCCACCAGCCCAGCACACTAATGATCCAACGTTGATATGAAATAAGACACACTAAAGCTACTTATAATACAATAAACATCCAATGGTAAAAAACAAACAAAAGACAAGCAAGTATAACTTAAAATATGTCAGCAAATCGGGGTAATAATAATTAAAATAGAGCAAAACATAGGTTATCAAAATGTGAGGTGATGCCACAGCTGGAGGATGGAAAAAGGAAACACGTGAAGTGGAACCAGATAAATGGACGGGTGTGAAGAAAGGAAACGGAGGCCAAGCAAAAAGTGGCTTTGATCCAATATTTTGGTACAGCCTCCGCTCTTTATCTCTAAACCCGGCTCTGGGTCAACGGGTGAGAGCAACTTGTTCTTATAACTGATACTGTGGGAGAACAGTTGGCTGACTGTTTACCACATCAAACAAACAGTTAGAAAAACTCATGTTCTGTACCAGGACTGTGCTGCACTCTAAGGTTAGAAATCTCATCTGGCAGTAAAAATAGATTCATATAATTGTTCTGCTGGTAGATCATTCTCAGCTCATTATTGTCCGTGTTTCTAAATGGTTAGTCATGTGACATTGTTTTTGTTCCCTATCTCAGTTCATTTGAGCTCATCAGCAGGCAGATCTCAGGCAGGTGATGTGACTTTGCACAGTAATAAAAGCACATTGTTGGGAAGGTGTAATTACTAATTGCATTTTATTGTGTGTTTTTGTGCTTCAGGGTGGTATTAAGTCAATTAAATATGCAGTTAGGTAAGCAAACTATTTAC
Source organism: Eutrigla gurnardus (assembly GCF_963514095.1). NCBI lineage: Eukaryota > Metazoa > Chordata > Actinopteri > Perciformes > Triglidae > Eutrigla > Eutrigla gurnardus. The sequence continues at coordinate 30,825,445 of NC_139918.1, read as the reverse complement.
TAATTGTCATTTAGATGAGTTTAGAATATTCTTACCACAGACACACAATCGTGATGTTAGAAGTCATCTCTAATTACAATTTATTTTTAACATTAATAATTATATATTTCTATTATTTCATGTTACCATTATAATGACCAGTTTTCTTTACTGTCAGCCATTACATCCCAACCTGTGCAGCTACTGCTCTGGTTAGCCACATCGCCCACATTGATCTGACTCCACTTGAGCTCAGGTTACAGACAAGGCGTCGGTAATTATCAACCACTGAGCAGTTCCACAGAAGGCTTTGACTATTGTACACAACAGCAAATGATTCACAGCACCACGATGAGTATTGCTACATGATGCTGTGAGAAAATAACTTAGCTCAACGGCACTGCGGACTGAACAACTTACTGTGTGATGGTGTTGTGCATGGAGTGAACTTGAAGAGCTCAAAGAGTTTCAAAGAGAGTTTAAGTTCTTACGTGTGTGTGTGTGTGTGTGTGTGTGTGTGTGTGTGTGTGTGTGTGTGTGTGTGTGTGTGTGTGTGTGTGTGTGTGCATGTGTGCGTGTGTGTGTGTGTGTGTGTGTGTGTGTGTGTGTGTGTGCATGTGTGCGTGTGTGTGTGTGTGTGTGTGTGTGTGTGTGTGTGTGTGTGTGTGTGTGTGTGTGTGTGTCAGGGCCTGTGGTATTTGTCATTGTAGCGGTGGATGGTTACACAGCCGTGGTAGGAGATGGGCCGCGGCATGGCAGCCACTCCCGTGATGATGCCTGATGCCGGGTCGTAGCACAGAATAGTGTCTGTTGCTTCGCCATTTTCCCCTCGGCCACCAAGGATGAAGATCTTGCCGTTGCACACCGACATGCCAGAGCTCTCCTGCAGGCAGAGAGACGGAAATCAAGAGTTTTCAGAGGATTCTTGCAGGAAAATTAAAACAGCGTGTTCCTCGAGTGATCTGCGTGTAATCTATTACCTGTTTGTTGAAGGTGTGAACCACATGTATCCAGTAGTCCTCTGCAGGGTCGTAGCAGAATATGGACTTGGTGAGGCCGCCGCACACATAGATCAGGTTGTTGAGGGACACTGCTGTGATACAGCGCTTGGCAATGGGGATGTTGGCCCGCAGTAACCAAGTGTCCGTCTCTGGATCGTAGCACTGAACCTGTGACATCAAGATCCATGTTTTGTTTTTATTGTGGAAAAAGAAAAGAAGAAGAAAAACTTCATGTGATGGAAAAATAGCTTGTTTCACTGACTGTTCTGTGGGCTGACCTAACTTTGACAATGTGTGGTTTAGCATACAATCCAAGCATTCTCTCACCCACATTTATTTAAAATAGCCTCCTTCCAAACAGTGTCGTCTCTGACTGCAGCCAACGTGAACAACACCCTCCAAAAGACAAGGAGCTTTCGGATCAATGTGAATGATGCCGTTAGGGCTCTCCAGAGATAAGCAGCATAAACTCTAGTCCCCTTTTGGCCACGTAGAGCCGGGTACAAATACTCCGTCATGTTGGGTTAACTCTTATCAGACTGCTCTCTGTCAGTGGATGCATGCAAGAAATGCTTCTACTGAGGTTTGGGTTCCTGCGAATGTCTTCGTGTTAACTACCAAATATTTGGTTGTCAGACAAAACATAATCAAGCTCTTTGGGGTCAGTCTGTCCAGTCCTGATCTTTAAGGTAAAAATGTTAAGTCATCAGTTCTTGGAAGCTTTATTTTATATAGAAAGGCCACAACAGTGACTAGGCTTACTTTGTTTCTTTAGCTGCCATGAGAAAAAGTAAATACGCTCCATTAATGTCCATTCATCAATCATCTAAAATACATAATCATTAATATTTAATTACTGCAAAGTCTGTGAACTAGTGCATGCTGGTCACATTTAATATTCCTTTACAATTTGTTTTCCTATGAAGAAAACATCAGAAACATATTTCACATTTTATGCTGCATTTTTTCCTTTTTTTAAATGACATTTAACCAGGAATTTTAATTTATAGGCCTGAGAACAGCCTCATTTGAATATATACACTTCTCTTGAAACCAACAAGTCGAGTCATTGTTCAGACAACTCGTTGCAAAATCTACTTTGAAAGAAATACATGCTTTTGCACATCCCCTGTATCTCTAAGGTATAATCACTGAAAGCTAGTTATCTGAGACAGAAAAGCACCTCGGCTGTCATCACCGTGTGCTGAAGTGTGTGTTTGGGGGTCCAACACATCTGGTTCTCACCTTGTCTGAACAAGTGTCGTCGTCCGGCCCTCCTCCTATGACAAAGAGCTTGCCAGCACAGCTGGACACAGCCGGAGAGCTGACCGCCTCTTTCATGGGAGCCACCTCCGTCCAGCGGTTGGAGAAGGAGTCATAACACTCCACACTGCTCAGGCGGCTCTGACCATCGTAGCCACCGACAGCGTAGACCTAACGGCAGACACACAAACATATTTGCCACCTTGGAACAACTGAGGACTTTTTACACAGAGCAAGATTAGGTATGACTTATACACACACACACACACACACACACACACACACACACACAGAAACACAGTCACTACATGAGAAATGTTTGTATTCAACTTACTAGTTCACAAGAACAAACAATAGTTTCTCGTCAGAACTGAGAGAACCAGTCTATCGGGTGCAGCTAAAAGATGACGTAATGCTTGCACCATTGTTCTTATATTAGTAAACAAACTTCTGGATCCCTGCGGGCACTCGTGCATTCGCTAACCTTGAACAGAGTTCTTTTTCCAAGTAAATGATGAAAGAATAAATGGACAGCTATTCCACTGTAAAATGAACTCTGATGTTGTATTCAAGAAGGCTTAGAGAGAGACGGATTGGTTGTATGGACATGGCACTGCTCATCAACAGACTGGTATTATGCAACAGAACACCTTTGGGCTGTTCCTGTCTGACCACAAAATCTGAAGGGCAAACAAGTGCAGAGAGAGAGAGAGAGAGAGAGAGATGGGGGAGGGATGGGGAACCAAAGAGGGGGAAGTGGATTTGGCACATGTGGGCGAACTGATCGTATTACAAACTTTTTTAATTGACAGGTTGGTGCACTGAAATAAAACCCTCCATGAACTTGGAGACGAGGGCAGCTTCCACACTGTAATTCACAGAATAATACTATAGGCACGTAGACAAACTGAATATTGATGAATGGATGATAATAAATCTGTATATTTGAATACTCTGTTGCATCAGATACGGTTTGTAAGGAAAGACAGACAGAAGAAGGAGTGTGCGGCGCTGAGGATAAGGTTAATCAAGTGCCAACATGCTCAGGGGTTAGGTCGCCCATTATTGACATGTCATTATAATCCAGTTTATAGGTTTGTTCCTCCTCCATAATACAATGGGGGTAAATAATAGAGTCCAAAAGAAACTTTTGGCTCTGAGGGCTGAATGGTTTCACTACGCATATCAATACAGGCACATTCCACACAAGCTCAATTACGGTCACATCACTTGACATCGACGCAAGATATGTAGCTATCACATCGAATCTGAGCCAAACAATGAACAGCTTATTTTATGACCACGTTCAAACACTGGCTCGTTGATTAACTGTCCTAAACATGCAGAGAGATGAAAAGTAGCGACCGCCAGAGAAACACTGAGGACGTCCGGGGGAAACAACGACATAGTGGAATAGAGAGACAAAAGAAACATTATGAGGCATGAGAACAGCCGTCACCAAGTGCAGCCATAACAGAGAGGAAAACAACTGGTGACCTATTTATGCTTCTTCTGTTTGGAAACACGACCAGTCCGACAGGACATCGCAGCATGCAGGACGCTGTTTCTATCCCTGCAAGAACCCGCTTTAGAAGTTTCTCCTTAGATGTAGTTGCAAGACTAAGTGAACGGATGCAGTAAATGGAAGTAAAGTAAGACAAATGTAAGCGTGCGTATGTGTGTAGACTGAAATGACATTTAATCATCAACTGAATAGGCATTGTTTGAGTGGACAGTTAGTGGAAGTCTCTCAGCCTCGTTTCTCCATTCTTGCAACTGGAGCATAAGTGCTGCGCATGGATGAGGGAAATGACAGATGAAATGAGGAAATTACTGAGAAGTTGGCAACTGAACTCTAAACATGAAAACACACAATCACAGAGATAGATATGGTATGCTTTTTTAGATAAGAGGGCAGCTATTCTCTGGAATGACAACGTGTTCTGTAGAAGCAAAGGCAGAATGAAGAGAACAAGAGGAGGGGAAGACAAAACCACATGACTGGGACAAATACAGGAAGTGGTCGCAGAGAGACTCCTAGAATATAACGTCTCGGGGGAATCCTTTTCAAGAAAGTGTTAAGTCAGCTGCAGAAACTGGATTTCCTTTATTTCTGACTAAAACTCAGGTTAAAAGACCATTCTGGTCCATCTTGTTTTCACCATAACTTGATACATGACTCACTTTGGAGTTAATTTCTGTCTTTTCCAGCCAGCGTGAAAACCCCTCCAGCTGATTACATCACTGTTGTGGAGGACCTCGGTGTGGTTTGCACGTGTGTTTGTTATTTCTGTGGCGAGGCAACTAAGCATGTTGGGTGTTGTTTGAAAGTCAGAGAAAATCGAATACAGATTCGCCAAAATCAGAGCACCAAAAATGAAAAAAAGAGGATGTTTCTAAAATTGCTGAAGATGAGTCAAACCCTTTCTGACAAAGTCAACACAGCACTGCTCTAGCCCAAAGCTTTCCACAAGTACTTACTACTATGTATGTACTCAAGTGTGTGTATTTGTACACAAGATGACTAAAAGCACACATGAGTTTGAGAGTGGTGTGTTAGCTGATTAATCTCTCTTTATGCTTTCCCATCCTAAACAAAGACCTTTAACGGTCGTTTTTCTTTACCCAACACTAATAACAGATCATTAGAGCTGAGAAACCTTTCATGAAGTACACATGCAGTTATCATACAACACTTGTTTGGCAATAAAATGGTCTTTGCAACCACAAATGCTACCAAAGTGAATGCTATGTAATGAAGAGCGACTTGACAATCTAGTTTGGGAATATTTACAAACACACCATGTAGTTAAAATCATGTCATGGGTTAGGAATAGATTTATTTGATCTAATAATAGAGTTTCCTATCTTGTAAACAGAATGCATGGCGTGAGAACATGAACAGTCTTATTACTGTACAGATGAACAGAGGATGCAAACCCAGTGTGTTTACAGGCTTACAGACACATAGAACTTGATACGGACTAACTAGCCCTGAACTTGGATGTGTGAGGTGCTGGCACACGTCCATTAATCCTATTGCCCTCGATAAGAATGTCCACCTGGCTTTACTAGAGACTGTAAATAGTAACAGCTCATGAGTAGAAGCAATCAAGTAGTAAAGTATTTTCCATGTGGGGGTATGCAATGGGTCAATCAGCTGCACTGCTCCAGTTACCAAGGAACTTGTTTACCGACTTTAAATAAAAGCCAAACTTCCTTCTCTCTGTGGAATCTGCTCATATTTGTCCAGGGGGTTGTGAGACGAGCTGGCTCCAGACGTTTCGACAATCTAAAATAATATAATATTGCTCCTTGTCACACGGATGTAACCACACCTACATCAGAACTGGCTGGAGGGTCCTCACCTTGCCCAGAAGGACGCCCATCTTGTGTCTCCAGCGGCCTTTGTTAAGGGAAGCCACTCTGATCCACAGGTTGAGCTGGGAGTTGTACATCCACACGTCCCTGCTGTTGATACGACCTCCTAAAAGCACCGAGGGACAAACAGGACAACCGTTCATGTTTTATTGATGTCATTCGTCATCCAGTTGATCTGATAAAAAAAGATTACAAATAAACCAGGGCTGTTGTTGGGGATCAGCCAGCTTTGTGTGTTTATGTCAAAGTAAGGCTTTATCTCCTCACAGAGTGACTTATCTGACTTTGACGTCACCTGGGTCTTGAGAGTTAAAGGTTTCCTTCCTCACACACGCACACACTTTCATGTTTCATCGTGAATGCCTCGAGTTCTGGAGCAAACCACCGCCACAGCCTGACTATTGCTGCTGCAGAGTAACTGTGTCTCATCGGTTGTCTCTGGGCAAACATGGCGTTGTAAGTTGTTGGAGTAAGAGCAGGCTTAGAGTGTCACTCAGGCACATTTCTAACAAGACCTGACATGTTCCCTATAAACCCCCCCAAACACACACAAACACCTGCCTGTCGATTCTCCACAGACCCCGCAGGGAAAATAAAAACCAAGCTTCCAAATATAACTGGTGGACAGTCAAAAAGTGAAATGTAGGTCAACCAATCAAACCCAAGAAAAGGGTGTCAAATTGAGTTTAAAAAAGGAAAATGTAACATTATCTGAAAGCCATTTGAATAACATGTGCACTGTTATTAGATCTGGCAGCAGTGATCTGCTGGCTGTTATCCAGTAATGGGTTCAGATGAAGTATAATCTGTGTTATTGTTCACATGGTGGTGATATCAGTTAATAATAATAAAATACATATATTAATAGTTGGCTTCCTTCAGAGGTTAGTCAGACAGAGCAACCGTAAAGGCATAAAGGAAAATCTGCTAGTATAAACAATAAGGTGTCTAGACCTCGACTGTATTCATATACAAAAATAGCTGCAAGACTAGACAGGTGAGTAGGATTAATCTCTTTCATCCTAATAAAAACAAAAATCAACTCCTTGAAGGGTCATCTATTTAAATATACCAGTGGCTGTACACTCTTTAAATTATACTGTAGGCCAAAAGGAGACACGGAAAGGAAGTTAGTCGCTGCATGTGTCTGCTTGATAATCTTCTGGATAGTGCAAGAGCCAGACAGTCTGCCGTGCCTGAGGCTTCTGTTTTTAAAGATTTGCATGTAGGAAACCGGCTGAAGGAGGATGGAACTCTTCAAAGGGAGCCTTGAAAGCCTAGAAAGTGGGTTGAAAGAACCATCACCTCCAGTCTCAGTGGGGAGGACCACTGATGCTAATTAGTGGTCATTACACACAAGAGGCAGTGTCTTCAGGAGGTCCCATATGATATGTGTGACAGTGAGTATTACACATTGCTTACAGTTATTAATAATTTCATTTCTAATGCAAATGAGTTCATTCTGTGGCAACATTCCTGTAGTCTGAGGAAGCAACGTGAGGAGTCCGGCTACCTGTGACACACCGGTCTGTGATGTGTGAGGCAAGCGCATGTTTTCCTGCTAATTAGCTGAAGACATTATCCATATCGTAAAATAATATTGTCAATATGGATACGGAACATTTTACACTACACTAGTATCAAAGAGACATTTTTTTTATGATGCCATATTAAAAGAAAGACTTATCTTATGAGATCAGATCAGGCTTGTCATTGTGCCGACTGTAATCTGAAGTAACTCAAAGCATTTTCACTGTGGATCTGACAGAGAGGGTGATTACAACGGCATGGGTGAGAGAAAGTCAGCGGTGGACAGTGTCCCTGTCCCCCGTCCTCCTAAGAGGGTTTTTATACTCAAATGAGCCACATCCCATTCGAGACCACAACATACTGCAGCTGTGCTAGAGACTGGAGGCCCTCCAAGGTATTTGCACCAGTTCCCAGTGTGAGGAGAAGGGCAGGCAGGCAGACAGAATGGAGGCATGTGTGGGAATGTCACTTGGAAAGCACACGATAAAGAAAAACGTTGAGAATGATTAAATGTATCCAGGCAGTTAAATAAGCAAATAAGAATGTAAGTAGGGCAATGAAAATCCAAATATGCTATAAAGCGGTAGTGCAAGTGTGTGTGTGTGTGTGTGTGTGTGTGTGTGTGTGTGTGTGTGTGTGTGTGTGTGTGTGTGTGTGTGTGTGTGTGAGGCAGTGAGACGAGGGGGAGGGGTGTGTTGACATTTCCACGTAGTGCTCGAGGGTAAATTGATAGCGAACACGTGAGGACCCGGCACAGAGTAAAAAAGCAAAACACTGCACAGTCTTTGCTGAAGGGGAGAACTTCCCTTTTTTTCTCTCTATATCTCCTTCTTCCCCCTCTTCTCTATAACTTTCAACTGCCTTTTTGTCCAGTTATGTTTTGCAGCTCAACAACATGTTTCAGCGTGAGCAGTCCCAGCCTGCATTCTGTTGATGCATATTCTTGGAAACCCCCCCAAAAAAAAGCAATGAAGGAAAACCTTTCAACCTCTGCACCCTCAATCCAACAACCATAAAGGAACACTCTAGCAACTACCTTAACCCTCAACTCAGCTGTAACACGAATATCCAAAAGCAGGCTCATCTACACTTGGCCCATGCTAATTTCCAAAAAAGCAGCAGCCTCGCCAGGAAGCAGTTATAATCTCTCAGATGACGGTTTATTCAAACTTAATCACATCAGCCTATCGGTGGAGTCTAAAATCCAAATCGTTCCGTATTCTAGAAAGTTGCTGAACCGACATAAAAAGGTGGTGACCCTGACGGTTGGCCAATAGGAAGAGGAGGGGACTGAGCTGGCCAATGAAGGCCTCTCTCAGCACTGAGCCTTGAGCGTTCATCCAGATGTTGCTCTCATATTTTCCTTCAACTTAAACAGGCTGTCGCTGTAAAAAGAACACAGGGCAAACAGCCACCGCGGCCTTTTCCTGACACGGCACGAGGGATTCCATGGCAAGCCAAGTTTCTGTGTATGGCCTAACCTTACTATCATTAAGAGAAACTCCACTGTAAAAAACATACCCAGTGTAACCATGGGACAAGTGTAATAGAAAGAAGTTTGTGATTCATTAATAAATAGTAAAAGCATGCTGTAACACACTTAGAGGTAACTCCCTTATTGAACGGTTTTATAACAGATTTATAGCGGGGGTCTTACCTGACACCAGAATGTCATTGCGGAGGGCGCACACAGCATACTCTGACTTGGTGAACTCAGGTAGCTTGGCCAGTGATTTCCACTCTCCTGTGACTGGATCGTAGCATTCAGTGTAGGGCAGGTTGAAGCCCCCCACTCTCTCACAACCCCCCACCACCACGATCACCTCAGAGAAGCCAGTCGACCTGTCAAAAAAAGGGCAGCAGACGAGATAAGGCAAAGGGAACGATATAGGAAATACAAGCCTGTTTGAATTAAAAGGCTCCTTACAAGAATATACCAGACGTGGTATCCAATTAAAACTCTGTATCCAAAGGTGATGAAGACAAATAAACATCCATCTGTCAACGTTGAGGGATTTCTAATTACAGGAGGCAGAAATGTGTGCCAGTGTGGTGGTTTCCACAGGAATAGCTTCACTTATCTTAAAGGCAAAGTTCAATTTACAATCAATTGGGAGAACAAAAACACACTTAGGGCTAAACTTACGCTGAATTTCCATGATCACACAGCTTCCCTATTTGGCTGTTCAACACATGCCGTGGATATGACCGCATTTCCTTGGGGGAGCTAATCAACGACAGCTTCTTTTCTTATTGTGCCACTCTAACATACTGATGCCGGATAAAGACTTGCAGTGGTTTATTTGTATTAAATATCCAGCGCATTCAAGATACCACTGTTAATTCCAATGTGGCACAAATCATTCTCTGTTTCCTCTGTATGTGATATAGGTCAGGTGGGAGACTGGAGCTGTTTCATGTACTGTTACAGTCTAGCCCAGGAGCATTAGAGCTCTATGTGGCTGTGCATGTGATTAATAATGTTCTACAGGCTTTCCAAGAGAGAGAAAAAGGCGCAGATGTAGACGCAGGAAAGGGGAGAACCCGGCATCTGTTTTGAGCAGAAGCGGATTTGGCCCTCAGGGCAAACAGAGCGCAGGACTAACTGCCTGATTGGCTTGCTGATCCAGACAGATCTGCCTGGATACTGACACAATACACCTGAAACACAGCCTGAATGACTGTTTTCAGTTGTCTAACACACAACGGCAGCTGCAGAGCAGGCCACCATATGGTCCGTTCTGTTTCTCATTCATATGGCATCAGTCAATACCAACGTAAGTCCTTTATGAACACTACAATGCACCATCCTACTCTTCAAATAAAATAAGAAAATGGAGGTAAAAATTGAACAGGTGCGGACACTGAGAACCAGAATCCATGGGTAAAGGTGAGTAACTCTGCTGGTATGATAACAAGACCCAACATTTTGTGATTGCCATTTCTTGCTTCATATAATTTCTTTCTTTCCATCGAACCGGTCTGTGTACGGACATGCCCTGCCTCCCTCATTATTATTTTGATTTCAAAATAGGGACTACAAAACAGTGCACAGTCATTGACACACGTGTCTGTTCAGTACAATAACACTCCCTGTCTCTCTCTCTCTCACTCACACGCACAGCAGCAGCAGCAACAACACTGCCGGGAGCACTACGTTTATGCACAAGTCGTAGCCTCGAGCTTTACAGCTTGGACAGCCCTTGGAATATGTCTTATCTCACTCTGACCTCAGTCATCACAGTGTGAGGGGTGTTTTCAACCACAAAATAGCTTTCAGAAAAAACTAACAAGCCAAAAATGTTGTGACAGAATGAACCGATTGATGCTCAGTGTGGTTTTTCCTTTTCTTCATAACGTCTGCCGCCTCCATCATATCTAGTCAGGCAACATTTTAGTTACCTGCGTGGACGAGTTCTGGGTGACATCATTTCATTTCCAAGCACGTGGTAGCGTCGGGCCTCGTGGAGAAGCTGGTAGCACTCTGGAGCATTCTGGATGAGCTGGTCTCCCTCCACCGTCTGGACAAAGTAGTTGGGGTGCAAAAGGGGCAGTCGCACGTTGTGCAGCAGGGCCTTGAGCATGGGCTTTCTGTGCTCCACACTGTGGTACACCCATCTCATCACCGCCTCAAACACCACCTCCTCCTTACCGATGGACAGCTCATCACTGCCGGTGTACTCTTCCAGCTCCTCTTTGCGCAGGTCGAGGAACTCCTCGTGCTGAGCCACATCTGAGAAGTTGGCCATGGCGAAGATGCGGCAGCGGCTGGCTAGCTGCTTCAGGGAATGGGCATCTGCAAAGCGCTGGATGCCCAGGCAGTTGCAAGGGTCCAGCTGGTCCTCCAGGAACTTGGCACAGGCGTCACGCAGTGTGTAGATCTGGAAGAGGCTGGAGGTCTCGAAGAGGAACTGGACGTTCTCTGTGGTGATCTTGGCGCGGCCGGTGTAAACATAGGTGAGGAAAGAATCCATCGCCTCGGCGAGGATGCCGTTGATCTCGACCAGCATCTCGCGGCTCTCGCGGTGATCGTTGCAGAACATGGCTCTGAAGTAGGAGGAGCAGGCAGAGAGCACAGCGCGGTGGCAGGGGAACTCGCAGCCCTGCACGCTGATGACAACGTCGGTGAACAGGCGGCATTCACGAAACTCATTGAACACCTGCAGGATGCCCTCTGAGTGGGATGCACCAGAGCAGAAGTCCAAGACATCCTGGCTGGCTAACGTTTTGGAGTCCACCTCAAACACCTGAGGAGACAACAACATGTAAGAAGCTTTGCACAAATGTGTGATGCTAACCATCTGAGACAAAAGCTGCACGATATCAAGCGTTTGAGAACACCTTGCGTTTGACAGCTGGGGAGTCTCTGATCCCAGAGTCCTCTCTGTTCATCCTTCTGCCCAGAATCAACACCATGGCTGCCACCTTCAACGTAGACCTTCTCCAAACTTGGAGGATGGAGAGCAGGCAGAACAGCTTTATTACACAAACATATTTTCAGGAAATATCATTACATACTATTATCTTGGCATCCTATCAGATGCAGTAGAGGGGGGGTATCCAGTAACTCAATCGGATCACTGTAGTACAAACTGAGAACGTTCACCATGGAGAAGGAAAACATTCACATAGCAAAGCCTGTGAAAAGAAGTCCAACCTAATGACACAAGTCCCCAAATTATCGTTCTGCACATGCTGCAATGATAAAAATAACTGCATCACACTTTAAGAGAGGCAGCTTCGAGGAATGAGACCTGCACGACAGTTACTCACTGCTGTCAACAGGTATGCCCTGCAGCACAATGAACTGCCGGAGTTGCAGGATGACAAAGAGATACAGGTGGGAGAGAGCAACGGTCGGTGCGGCAACCAACATGGCAATCAGGTTCGATTTGAAAAAGAGTGGGGGGGGAAGGGATGCAAGTCGCTGTTTGAACAACAAGTTCAAAGTCAGTGCAGCTGATAAGCTTTAGACATATTCTCTGTTTTAGTTAAACATGTGATCTTAAGACATTTGTGTTTTGTATCGCAAACAACTAAGGATCCCAAAAAGTATATCTATTCACATCCACAAAATGTGTGTATATTTATTTGTATATTCTTAAAGTTATTCCATCAAAACATTGCACCCTTATCTATTTCCATACTACTGTTAAACTTGGCAGCATGACCTATGAGGCCTATGATCTAATATATCTCAGGTTATTTTGAACTGTGGCTCAGCCTCGTCAGACTCAGCAGCAGCAGCAGCAGCTCCTCCTTGGAGACAGGTTTGGTCAGAGGTGTCTGACGCACATTTAGGCTACTTTGTGACTAATACCCACTGAGGAGGAATAAATACAAAAACAATAACATTTAACAAAAATTACATTTTTAAATTTAAATTAAATTTAAAGATAAAATTAAAAAAAACATTCAAATGAACTAAAGCAGCTATTATTGTGTTATGTTTAAAATGTATTGTGCCGTTATCCACGTGTAATACAGTAGAATTGAAATTGGCAGAGGCTCATGGGTAAATAATACATTAAAAATGAAATAAAAGCAAATATGACATAATATCTCACTATTTAGCTGTTAAACACTATCAAGTAACAGGATGTAAACACTGTAAACTGTAAACACTGTATTCGGTTAACTGGACAAAGGAGACTTCAACAACATGTTTACAGAAATGTCATCCAAGATGTTGCTTTACTGAACATATTGTAACCAATTCAACCGGAAAGCGATACATTCATAACTCATAAACGCACAAACAGCACGCGTTGTTGTTGTCAGGAGTTCGTTACCTCACGAAGACGTTTCCAGACGGTTTCCTCTTCGCTCAACAGTCAACAAAACAAACAGATGTAGCAACTTTTTAAGAAGTTTATCAATATATTTGTACACTTTCTGCCCTGGAATAGTTATGGCAAACCGAGTCTGCGGTTACAGAGCCGGGACATGGTGACTATCGGCGACGGCCAAAACAAAGAGCTCGAACTTGCTAACTGTAAACACAGAACCCATATATATACTTGTCAGGCACAAAAAAACAGCCGAATCCAGCCCACCGCGCTCGCTTCCGTTGGTGCTGCTGGTGCATTGTGGGTAATCGAGTTCAAACGCTTTCCCGTCGCCAGGTTTCTGGCCAACGAGAAACAACAGTTCCCGAGCGCCACTCGTTCTCCACGTGGACGCCCTTTGTTTGCAAACAAAGTCAACTTTTAGAGGAGGAAATAAAGTTCACGAGACATGCACGCGGTTGAGCAATAAACGCGCAACGATGCTGGTTTTATCGCGTAGTGACACGCAGTGCGACAGTATTTACCGTAAATACGCATTAATAGCGCTATTAATGCGTATTTACGGTATTTACGGTGAATACTGAACGTAAAAACAAAAACGTAGCATGCGTTTCCTGTTTATCATCACGTGTACGCGGTTTCAGCTATATTAATAATATATATTATTATATTATTATATTATTATATATATATTATTATTACCGGTATTATTATTATAGCTGAAACCGCGTACACGTGATGATAAACAGGAAACGCATGCTACGTTTTTGTTTTGTTTTTTTCAGGTGAGGAGGAAGGAGGAGCTCAGTTGGAACAAAGGATGTCACAACTTCCTTACCCTGTTGCAAAATATTTCTGGGAGCTCCCTATTGAATTCCTTGAAAGTGTCCACGGTGACCCAGTTTACACTGTTTTCAAGCATGTGCATAACAGGGGGCAGAATTATATCTACATAGGCTGTGTCCATCATAGTTACTGCCTGTGTACACTTTCAAATACACACACACACACACACACATATATATATATATATATATATAATATATATATATATATATATATATATATATATATATATATATATATATATATATATATATATATATATATATTAATATTAATATTATACAGGCATCTTCAGTCCAAGAATGTGTTCCCTATCCCTGAAATCATACGTCACCATCAGTAAAACTGTCAAATCCAGTTGAGACTTGAGTTGACTAGATGATTGAGCTTCAAACTGATAAAAGAATTCACAGCTAATGAACAGGTGATAAAACCATACGTGATAAGTTGCTTTGTCCCCCCGGGGCACCAGAACAAAAAACGTGTAAGCAGAGAAGACCACGAGGAAGAGAAGGGTAACGGTAAGAATCCCTGCCAACAGCAAACACGGAAAAGATTCAAGTCAGTCAACACAGAAGGGGATCAGACATGTTGGATTAGAGAGCGTTATCACAGCGCCATGGATGAAAAAGTGGTGATACAACAGCAAATGTGATTGTGTGTAACCGTAATGATTGAAATGGTGGAACAAATACTATTTGACACATTTATTTTACTCCACATTCCATCTCTGGTCTCCTCTAAAATGCAAATGAATGGGTAGTTTCTTACACAGATGCTGATGACATCAGCAGTGATTTATGGTTGCATGGTATGAGTTCCATATGGGCAGAAATAAATAAATCACTTTTGTGCCCCCCCATCCTGACATCGGATCTGTAACTGATGTGGAAAGGCTGGAAGTGAGCAGATGTTTTAGAGAGCAAGGCCCCTGTGGTTCGTCACTGAGCAAACACAGCAAAGAGCAGGGACACAGCCGTGGACAGACGGATGTGTCCCTCTGCTGTTGACTTGATGTACCGGTTACAGATGACACAGCAGAGAACAGAGGTCCGTCCCTGCAGTCAGGATGTCTGACTCACCGCACCTTACTACACCAGGGAAGGAGCTCTTTACTCCTCTACTGCCTTACATCACCAGTCAGTCAGGCACTTGTTAATGGCCATCGGGTTTAAGACAAACACGGCGTTCAGGGCAGATGGAGTTAACCGTTTGTCACCACATATGGTTACGAAACTGAGGCTGAGTGGCGTTGCATAATGATGATAAAATTCATATTTCAGTTGTACAATTTATTAAAAAAAAAAAGTCTCAATGTTGAAAGTGAGTATGAAGAGTTCATCATAACAGTAAAATGGCTCAGGTTATTATTATTGTTGTTAATGAACACATAAGACTAGTTGGCATTTACATTTCTGTGTTATCATAGAAAAATAATACAAGAACAAAAGGGATGAGGGAGGGCAGCACCATGTTCGACAGCTGTAGGCCAAAAATGAGATAAAATAAAGGGATTTTAGTTTCTCTTTTGTAACAGCATTTATACAATACACCAACAAACAGTATATTTAAATATATATATATAAAATGTAGGAACATACTAATATGAGTTCTATTCTATCAAGTGAGCTATCCGGCACCACCAATGGGGACATTTGGATTCATCCTGGCTACTGCTCTTACAGTAATATCTTTTGTTTTGTGATTTATTTATTCATGTTATTTCTGACTTCTGTACTTGTTTGCACTGAGACAAAGAATTTCATTAACGAATGCTTGCATTGCTACCATGTACATGACAATACGAATCTTGCATCTTGAAGGGCAACATATGTGAATCACGAGTAATTCCATTTGAATGACAGACAGTCAGCGAGTGTCTTCATCAAACTGTGATCTGGCTCCCGAGTCTCCCGTGCTGGTGCAGCAGCTGCATTAGAGTCTCAGAGATCTCCCTGTACCTCAGCCCATACAGGTACGGAGCGAAGGCCCTGGGCAGCAACATGAACACACACATGTTGACCGTGCTGATCCACACACGAACATCCTGACTTATGTCTTTCTTCTGGAACAGGAAGAGCTCCAGGGTGAACACGAAGCCGGGGGCAAAGTAGAGCAGGAGGAGAACCCCGTGAGCCAGCAGCGTGACCCGGGCCCTGGAGAAGCGGCTCTGCCAGATGCCCTGGGTCCTCGTCACCATGTAGAGCCGGATGTAGCAGAAGAATATGAGCAAAGTGCAGATGAGCGCGGCTACAAAGAAGTAGATGTAAATCCCCTTCATGTTCTTGACCTGGATAAAGCCGAGGGAGATGAGCACCAGACACACAGCCGCCTTCTCATGAACATTCCCCCTTTCTACCTCCATCATGATCACCAGGGTGAAAGGGTACATGGCTGCCAGCAACCACACCCCCACCAGGATGCGGTGGGTGCGGGCCGTTGGGAGGATGTCGTGGTAGCGGAGGGGCCAGCGGACCGCGGCGTAGGTGTCGACCACCATGAGGGTGATGGTGAGGATGGCACAGCAGTAGGAAGTGACGGTGACGGCCGTGATCAGCTCACACAGCAGCCAGGGCATCGGTGCTCTCATGGCGTTACAGATCACCGTGGCCAGGTTGAGGACGAGGAAGAGCATGTCTGCCGCCAGGGTGTTGGCCACCAGCAGGTAGCGCGTCTCCTGACGCAAGGCGCGGGACAGGAAAATGCACGCCAGGAGAACGGGGTTGGCCAGCAAGGTGGCCAATGTGACGACTGTGGTGGGGATGAAAAAGAAATCCAGGTGCCACCTCCGCAGACTCTCCACCCATTCCTCTGTGAGGTTGGAAATGAGCACCGACGACGTCATTTGGTCTTTGAATTATGAAGGCACTGAGGTGTGTTGACTACTTCCTCCAGCAACTTCCTGTTAATGAAAAGACCATAAAAGAACATCAACAGAGTGGGCCACTATCAAAATGCAAGCAAAGAATTAGCACTGAATTATGAACTATGGGTCTATTTGAGTTGTGTAAGATCTATATTTGACATGCTTTGCTTCGGCTACCTTAGTCTTCATTAAAATGACATGAACTTTTGTAGCGCTCCTCTTGGTTATTTACATTCCAGTTAATATGAAAATGATTATGAAAATGAGAAGCAAAAGCCAAACATGAATAGACTGTTGTTTATGTTGCAAAAGGAAAACAAATGCAAATGAAGGTGAAGTAGTAAATAATGAACTCGATGTAAATTTAAACATTAGAAATAACACATTTAAGATGGAAAATACTTCTCGTGAATGTTTATATACTTCATTTCCTACACTTCTGCATGGGAGTTCTTAATGATACAACACTTGAGATAAAAACATAGCTTGGTTCTGTGCAGACACACCTATTGACAAATTATCGATTGACCAAAGGTAACTCTTCTTACCTGACGTCCAGAACAACAAAACCTCTCCGTGTTGCACATCCATTAGGCTTTATGCTTCTATAAATCGATGGATGTTTTGTACGACTCGTCTCACCCGCTGCTCTTATCTGATGTACTCTTTGTTGACTCATACAGATAATATAGGGCTGGAGAGAGCTGCAGCCACTTGGCAGTCACATAGTAACGGGGTGGAGCTTTCATCCTCTTGGCTGTTCCTCATGCTCTAACTTTATCAGCCTTTTCCACCCCAAATCCAGTTTAGTTTCAAGTCTTTAGAAAAACATCTAGATGTATTTGATTAGACATTTCTGCTTCTGGGGGTCACTTAAGGAATGTCACAAACTTTTTTATATAAATATATGGGAGAAAATGTTGACCACGTTCACACCTCATCCGTCGGCCTCGACTCACACGGACGTCACTACATCTTTTGTCCTGTTGCAGCCGCTTAAACACACGAATCAACTTCACTCACTCCAATCTGTTACTATCGTGGGTACAAAAGAGAACGAGGTTACATTAACTGCCACATTGTTTCCGTGTGTGTTTCAGATAAGACTTTTCTAAAGCACTTTGACAAACTTTAAACAAAGACATGTAAAGGACACATTTTATTGGTTAATTTATCACAATCTGATGTCATTTTCTCTAATCACGTAGTTTCTTCTTTAAATAAATCTCTTTTACAGTGCTTTCTCATTTCCTTCTCCTCTTCCTGTATCCACCTTTCCCTCCAGTCTCCTCATCCTCCTCTTCCTCATCATCACTGTCAGCTTCAACGGTGCCCTGCTGCCACTCCTCCTCCTGCCATTCTCTTGCCATCAGTCTCCTAAATACATCATACTCCTCTGCCGACGCATCGGCCACATGTGTGAGGAAGGTGTCCTGGTCAACGCTGAGGATGCTTTCCAGTTTTGGGTTGAGGATGATCGTCTGACCTTTCTTGTCTGGGGTTTGATAGAAGCCCCTGCGCTCCAGAAAACAGTGTCGACCACGCACCTCGTCCAGGGTGGAACGAAACAACCTGGACTTCACCATCTCCGCCTGTTTGACACCCATTCGGAAGTAGACGTACTATGGAGAGAGGAGTGAATGCATGCTGTTACAAACAACAATCTGTTTGGAATGACAAAAAAAACTCCAAGATAACTTCAAATAATAAGTAATGCTATACAGATACAATGTGCTTAGTATGTAGAGTAACAAGCAACACAACAGATATATTGTGATATAATTATGGCCACCAGAGGGAGTACTATAGCAGTGTCCCAATCCAGTCTATTAAACAGGTTTAGAGCATGTAGTGTTCACACTGGGGGGGCAAAGTCAGCATGGATACTACAAAGGATCGATTTTGAAAGTGGTGTTGATGCACACACTATTGTCCCAAGTTGTAATGAACATCCTGCTCAGAGCTGGGAGGGAAATGTGTGGATGATGATGAAACAGCTACAGGAACAAGTTTTGTATAAAGTATATTGATTTATTGTTAACCACGTGGGAAAGTAAATAGTGCATACCCAATGTGTGTCTAGTCTGAATGTGAACAGCAAGGGGGCTTCCTTGTACTACTGTCACCTTTGATGTAATGTTTAGTCAAATCTTGAGGAAGTCAATAAATCTACACTCACGATAACAGCACCTCATCATGGGAGCTATTTGTAAAATGTTTGTCCAGCAGACGTACAACTGAGGAGGTGGAGCTGTTTGAGAACCTAAAGCACTGACCTGGAACTTGTGCTCCAGCTGATCCGTGTCTTCCAGCACTATGGCGGGACTATCTCTGAGGATGTCTGTGACCTGCTGCACAGTGAACAGGCACTTCTCTCTGAGGAACACCACCACGTGTTTCACCGTCTTCACAGGCACAGTCAGGATCTGGGGGCAATGAGACACCACTCTCTGCAGACTGCCTGATGTAAGGAAAAGCACTGGTTTGATAATCAGCACCTGATGACATCAAGCATGAAGTACATAACAGTGCTTCAAGACGGTTATGACAATCTGTGCTGCACAAAGACCGTGAACTCACCTTCAACTAAACCCAGTTTCCGCATGTTGCCCACGCGCTGCTGAAGCTGCGATTCCTTTATAGTGTAAAGTTCGGGGCATTTCTCCAGCAGCTTCAGCACGCTGGAGGGATTCAGTCCCAAGACGAAGAGAACGGTGAGAGTTGACAGAGCGTGTTTGGAAGCACTTCCTTTGAGTCTGGACAGGGCGTCGTGTATTTGCTCGGCCTGGGAGTCGGTGAATCCCATGTCCAGCAGGGAGCGAAGGGACGGCGCTGTGTCTGGTGAGTGTTTGCGCTGCGCTGACTGCAGCGTACTCGGGCTGCTGGAGGAACAGAGGAACCTGCAGCCGGTGCATAGAGGCCGGATGTGGTATCTCCCAAAGTCAGGTCGATGGAATACAGAAGAGGAGGCTCTTCTCACAGTCCACTGGAGAACCTGTCAAAATAAATAATGGGTATAACACACACACACACACACACACACACACACACACACACACACACACACACACACACACACACACACACACACACACACACACACACACACACACACACACACACACAGCTACGTTATGTCCCTGTTTTAATTCATGTTGTTGAATTGTGGTCAATAATAACCGCCGTTATTGGAGTTAGCGGAAGATATGCTAATAAACCAGCATATCGTTAGCATAAGTTAGCAAACACGAAGGTTGTAGCGGAAGTTACCGGGCTTGTCAGTCGTTTCTTCGACATTTTTAAAGTAAGCAGCTGATTAAATCACACGTTTTACAAAGTAATAATTGTATTTTAAGTTGAATAAATCTACAAATGTTTTGTTTTGTAGCGTTTTCATTCACCTGTCGTACGGCTACTCGGGTACCCATGCTGGTCCGTCGCACATATACTTCCGTGTCTCAGCGGCAACACAAGGCAGAGGATAACGGTTCCGCTATTTCTTTGGACGGACAATAACCATCACTGATGGTTCACCAAAGCCTAGTTAGTTTCACACAAACTAAAAAAATCCTTCAAAAACAAAACGTTGTGTTCTGTAACTCACAGGGGAGTCCAGTGATACGGTTAAGGTTTGGTCTTTGAAATAGTGGATACACTTTGGAATCTAAACATAATAAATACTCCAATAAGAATCAATGTACTGTTATCAAGGGAAACAGGAACTTATAATTTACAATATGAGATTGTAAATTCATTTTTTGGCTGTCACAAGGGTCCATGTGTCTATATGTGAAAACTGAATTCAACTAGAAAAATATCAAAGTTTGGGAAGGACTTGGAGAATCTTGTTTGATGTGAAATTAAAAATAAAAAATCTGACAATTTCTTACTCCCTTTATTTTAAAATAAACATCTGTACATTCTACTCCTCACATTTTCAAAACAGGGTCGTTATCTTAGTTTTAATGCATTTCAGGGGAATTTTTTTCCTTATTAATATGACGTGAGATTCAGTTAGTCTTGCAAAAAAGAACGGCCGTAGAAATGTCCTTCATAGGAGTACTTTCAACTTTTAACTTTATACTTTGAGGACATTTCAGAGCCTGTACTTTTGCACTCTTACTTGAGTAAAGAAGTACTTCTACGTCTTTTTTAACACAACTATCTGTACTTCTACTTGAGTAATCTATGCTCAGAACCGGAGGGAAACCACTCCAAACAGGGGAACTGTAGGAGTTAACTAACTCCACCAGATGGCAGTGATGCAGCACTGAGGACGCAAGCTGCCGTTAAACCTCGAAGACGAAGAAGAAGCAGAAGCAGAAGAAGAAAATGAAGCCAGAAACAGGACGTTGCGTCTAATCTGAGAACCTGCAGACTGCTGAACATGAATAAGCCCGAACCCGTTTAGCTTCTGCCACGAGCTAAACCAGAGACTGTCTGTCCGTCCGTCCTGCAGAGCCACTGAGACCGCGGACAGCTGGACTCGACCCGGGTAAGTGTGTTGACACCACGGCTAATCTGGCTACCGCTAAGCTAACGCTCTAACCCGCTTAACGAGGTGAGCGGCTAACAGAAGCTACCGCCACAAACAAACAAACAAAACACACAAAATCACAATGAAATTCTACTCTTCGTTGGGTCAGACATAGCGTGTCTCTTCCCTTTTGGATTGTGACTTCGTGGCTCGTTGTGTGTTGTGATGCTGCCGGGGGAGTCAGGGTCGCAGAGATAAACAAGCTAGCGTCACTGATGGAAGTAGCCGTTAGCCTCTAAGTCTTAATTAGCCTTAACGTTACACGTCGTCAAGCTACCGCTGTATTTGACATCACGATGATCTGGTGCAGCGATGAATCGCGACACGGTCACCGTGTTATTCATACGTCACGACGAGGCTGCGGCGGGCTCCGTCCCGCCGGTGATCGCTGTGAATCAGGAGATCTGCTCCGCTGAGGAAGACGAGACCGAAGTTTCGAGAAAAGTCATTAACGGAGGAAAACTGCATGTGATTGCTGTTAGCATTGTAGCATGGCTCTGCTGTTTGACAGGATTCACAGTGTCCTCCTCTGTGTTCTCACCCTGAACACATCTGCATGCTGTTCTTTGTTTGCAACTGTTGCTTTGACTCATTGCCTTTATTCATATATCAACATTTCAGGCCTCCATTATCTTGGCCTGAATAATTGCTGTTCATAAATCTAATTAAGGCTTTTAAAATGTCACTTAAACATCCTGGTATCACTTTATTTTTGTGTGAAGAAACACATCTTTGGTTTACATTTTTTAAGTGAACAATCAAATACTCTTAAATGAGATTAAAAGGTTAAAATCACGATCAACTTATTGTGTTTTTATAGTGATAAAATCTTGCATTGTCTCATCCCTCGTCTCCATTATTGATTGTAAAGCAAAATACATTTCATTATCAAAACAGTATCGACTGTTTTTTTTTTTTTAAATATTGCCTCTAATATACTTCCAAGTGTTAACGCACAAATGCATCAAACTTCATCATAATGAGCTGACATTGATCATTGTGCACTGTTGAACATGGATGGTGTTTTTACTGTGTATGATGAGTTTAATAAACATGGCAAATACAAAGGGAGTGAATGTGGCTCCATAGAATTTCAATCTTTCTAAAATTTACAATATCGTCAGGAACTGTCAATGTCCTCACGACATTTTAACTTTATTCAACGACACATAAATACAATGTATGTTTATACTTTTTTTTTTTAATAAGAAAAATATAGAAGCACTCGTCTACAAAGAATCCCATAGGATTTTGGGAACTAGACCTGGTTGTTGAATGTCGTCATTGTCCACGTGTTGTAGCTGCTGCTTTGAGCCGGTTCAGACGGACTCAGTGTACCAGAGGCTGCGTTAAATAGCAGCCGCTACAAAGGACCCTTTGTTACACACACACAACCATGTGGATGCACAGTGAAATGAATCAGTCTGAGAAAAGAACGTCTTTTTACTCAAAATCTATTTATTCTGTTAGTTTGTGTTTTAACTGAGAGGAAGCGTCTCTTCTGCTGCAGCATTGTGATCGTCTTCACACACAGTTACACAAGTTCACAGCAGGAAACAGCCCAGAACAACCAGTCTGATCTGTAGGCCACTGGAGCCCCGAGGGCTAAGAGTCTTGCTCAAGGGCAGCGCACTGAGGGGGGCCGAGACTGAGGGCCGAGCACTGCTTTTTCAGATTTTGCCTGCTGGTCACAAACCCGCTTCGCTAACCTTCCAGCCATCACTGCCCCAAAGCGAGTCATCAGGACACCATGGTCTCCTGTCGATCGTTGTTCTGACCAGCCAGGACAGACGGTCACCGCTCCGGTGTTGTGTTGGCGTTCAAAGAGCTACAGCAGGTGTACCACTGGTCAGCAGCTCTCTTCCTTCTTTCAGGTTCACCAAGCTCGCTGACGTGTCCCCCTTCATCCACCATGGTGGACTACTACCAGGTTTTAGGCGTACGGAGAGAGTCGTCTGCGGATGACATCAAGAAAGCGTGAGTTGATAAAAGTTTTGAAAACGGGGTATCTCGGCTGTGATCCCCGAAACACTTCCGTGCACAGCACAACGGGTACAGAGCGAGTCGAACTGACGGAGCGTGAGAAGTAGAGTGGAGAGTCGATCAGGATTCAAACGAGGCGAGGTTTGGGAGGGAGTCCAGTAAATCTATCATGTCTCCTGGAGGCAGATTGGCTTGTGAGGCAACATCTGTTATTTCTGCTAAGTGTTATCAAGCTGCTTCCCATCAGCTTTAACTGCCACAGTGACTCCAGCAGACACTGATAGAAACATCCCGCTGAAACCCCCCAAAATACACTTAAAGTTTTCTCAAAGTATGTTTTAAATCTGATTTACAGAAGAAGTTTATTTTGGGCTCATTCGAAGATAAATCATTTAACTTCTTGCAGGTGATATGTCCTGAAATTGTTAATATTATACAAGACCTCCTTGGAGTCCTCAAAAAATCTGTGTCTGTACGCTATATTTATAATATTTCCACCGCTTCACCTTGCTGTCACACAGTCCTTTCTGGTGGGGGATCAGTTAGTTTGTGTTATTGTGACTCTTTGGTGTTTTTAAAGGGTCATATCAGATTCACCGAAGTCGCACAATAACACAAACCAACCAACCGATGGAGGCAACTCCTGAGTTCTGTGAGATAAAAATGAGTGTTTTTCTGACTGAAGTCTGGTGGCTTTGAAGAGAGCAGAGATGGCTGCTTCAAGTCCTGTCAGAGAGGTCTGTAGTGTAGACATAAACTAATAAACTACTACTACTAATACTACTAATACTAATACACTGACTATAGAGAAGTACATCATACAACCGCACATAAAACATCCAAATTATCCCTTTTAAGTTGCCAAAAGGATAGAACTACAACACTCAAGGAGAAGGAGAGAAGAGAAACCAAATGTCCATCAGAATGTACAGTAAGGGAGGGAACGCAGCTCGTGGTCATCAGTAGTTAGCAGCAGCATCAGTGTCGGCTAGATAAAAGCAGAGTGTTTTATCTGTTAACTAAGCAGCCGTCATCGTCCTTCTGTCCCTGTGTAGCTACAGAAAGCTGGCCTTGAGGTGGCACCCCGACAAGAACCCCGAGAACAAGGACGAGGCTGAGAAGAAGTTCAAGGAGCTGTCGGAGGCTTATGAAGTCCTGTCTGATGGTTTGTATCACAACCCCAAGTTAACACGTGTGGCCCTTTTCACACCTGGTGTTTCCTGTCGCCACCAGTTCTCACTTCTCCACTAGCAAACACAGACGGACATTTCTGTTGTTGTTGTATTTAACCAGTGGGAGGCGGCAACACACTTCCTGTTTCTAGTCTGCCAGAGATTAAAAGAAGAAGAAATCAAAATAACACAGACTGTCTGTTATTTGGCGTGTTTCAGGAAAACTACATCGACCACAAAGTTTGACATTTGACTACTACCTGCTGACCACACAGGGAGGACTAGTACATAGAGGACCACGTAGAGGACTATATAGAGGCCAAGTAGAGGACTATATAGAGGCCAAGTAGAGGACTATATAGAGGACTACTTTGAGATGAATTTTGGGATACGTTGATTCCATTATATAAAGTATAATAATTCTCACCATAATTCAGACTGAACTAAACATGGAGAACTCTCTATCGCGAGGGATGAACGGTTTCAATGTCTCTGGTTTTCAAAACGGTTCGAAGTCGTGGATGAAGCCAATTGACATGATTTGAAGTAGAGCGGCTTTGATGGCGTATTCTCTTCTTGGAGACGCATCAGGATGCGTTGGCGTTCAAGCTAGAAACAAGTCTGGATCAGCCTGGTTCGAGTGATCGGATCAGGGGAACGCTTGTATGTAGTGCTGTAGCTGGTGGTCGGCTCACCACCAACATGTTAATGCCAGGTGTGAACAGTGAAACTGGCCAGCAGCAGATTTAGTCTCCTTTCTGTCGCACTGCTTTAATTCTGCTGCTCTGGTCTTCCAGTCAACAAGAGGACCACATACGATCGTTATGGCAAAGAGGGGCTGACGGGGAACAACGGAGGTCGAGGTCAGTAGTGCTTTTAGAAACACTCGCTATACTTAACATGAATCAGTTGTGTTTTATGTGTAAACAACGGGTTTTAGATTCTGTGGCTGATGGGGACAACGATTATAGAAATTGTGACAGGCTCAGATTGTTCTATACGTGTTTGACATCATTAAGGAAAGGACCCTACAGAGACATAAAACCTTTTCCTTCACCTTTAATAAAATACTGAACATACCCTTTAAGGGAACACATCAAACATGGCATTTCTCTAAGTAAAGACTGTACTAAGTTCACTACTGCAGAACACGTCACACAATTGAAATAACTGGCTAAAACGTGGCTTAAAGTACTTGAAATATTTGCTTTAATGTATCAGAAATGGTTGAAACTGTTAGCTAAAGGAGAGGGAGAGATGACTAACTCACCCAACCTTAAATCAAGTCTTAATATTCATGCATCTGACCAAGATTAGTCTTAAACTAAGTTTATAAAACTGGGCCCTGTTGTGGTTCCAGTGCTTACACAGTTTTTCATTGACACCATTTTTCAGGGGGCCATTTCCACAACGGAGATCATTTCCATGAGTTTGCATTCCGCAACCCCGACGACGTCTTCAGGGAATTCTTCGGAGGCCGAGACCCGTTTGCAGACTTTTTTGGTCAGTAGAACAATTTGAGGGTGAAGAAGCTGATAAGTGGCTGAGTTTGCCTCCACTATAGTACACGATACAGATGTGAACGGTTTCAGCCTGGATCAGGATCTTCCTCGCATCTTTAATGCTTCCTGTCCTCGTCTCAGGTCCAGATCCGTTTAATGAGGATCCGTTCTTCGCCGGCGACCAGAGGCACCACCACAGTCGGGCCAATCGTAACCGGCCAGGCGGCTCGTTTTTCGGGGGGTTTGTGGGTTTTCCTCCCTTTGCTGGCTTCTCCCCCTTTGACCCAGGTACGACATGAAGAAATAAAGAGATGAATACAAACATGACACCTCTGTGACCTCTTTAAATGAGTCGCTCTCGCTCTCTTTCTTTATCTCAGGCTTCGGTTCCTTCGGCTCTATGAGCCCCATGGGTCACATGGGTCACATGGGTCACATGACAACCATGGGCAGCCTGGGAGGTGGAGGCTTCACCTCGTTTTCCTCCACCTCCTTTGGAGGAGGAGGAGGAGGAGGAGGAGGAGGTGGAGGAGGAGGCATGGGCAACTTCCGCTCTGTGTCCACCTCCTCCAAGATCATCAACGGCAGGAAGATCACCACTAAAAGGTAACGATGACCAGCTGGGATGTCACATTGAGGTCAGATACACTTCCAGCTGCACCCCGGTTAGAAAATCTATCAACACCAAACTGGTAACAAGCCTGTTGGTAATGTTATGTTACAGCGTCTGTACCTTGATCACAAGGCAACCTCCATTTCTGAAGGTCCTTAAACTGTCATCCTCTGTGCTGACCACCAGGGGGCGACTCCTCTCTGGTTGTAGAGAAATCAATGAGAACATGGTCCTCCTTCTCTCTTGATGTATTAACTCAGTAAACATGAGTTTATGGTCTCAATCTCTAGTTTCAGTTCTTCTTCAGTCCAGCATGATGTTCATTTTAGAGTCCAACAGACCAGAAAACGGGGTGTGAAGTCTGGTTTAACTTGGAATGGCTTCTCTCTCCTCCCTCTCTTCCTCCAGGATTGTGGAGAACGGTCAGGAGCGGGTGGAGGTGGAGGAGGACGGCCATCTACGGTCGTTAACCATCAACGGGAAGGAGCAGCTGCTGCGACTGGAACACAAGTGAAGCTGGAAGAGTTTTACCTCGGAACAAAACACACCAACGAACTTGAGCTCGAAACGGAAGGAGAGAAGAAACAAAAAGCAACAAACGATGTATTGATGATAATGATAGTGCTCTACTGTTGTTTGGATGTGCATACTTCTTTTAGGTCACGTTCATCTCCCCTCATGTTCTCGCTCCCTCTCACCCTCATTTGTTAACCAATGACTCAGACTTTTCTATGCATTTTGTTTATGTATTTCTGAATTGGAGCTGTTGTTATATTTTGGCTCAGGGTGGTGTTATTGTTTCAGTGTTTGGGACCACAGTGTTGTTGTATATGACCCCCCCCCCCCCCCTTACACACACACACACACACACACACACACAATATGTTCAGAAAACAAAGCATGACTTTGCTTTTTCATCTGAATAGTGAAAAGAAAAAAACCCCTGTTATATTATTGTTATATATTTTAGAATGACTGAAGCACCTCCCTCTCTGTTTACTGCTTGTCTAATCTCTTCTTAGTGATAATTCTTTTTTATTAAAAAATGCTGGTAGGATGAGTTATGCAATTTTATATGTTCTAATACCAATGTGTTTTTTTTGTTTTTGTTAATTTAATGATGCATGTACACCTGTTGATGTTGAGTCTTAATGTTAAAGCTGCATTATGATGCACAAATAATGGAAGGCATTCTATAAATGATATATGGATATAGAAGGAATTTTGTGTACTTTGTAAACCAATAAATCTGAGTTTGATCCTGTTTTCAGGATGCTGAATTCTGGCTTGTCTGAGTTTATTATCATGAGAATCAGATTAGATTTAGCATTTACACATTTGTTAGAAATGTGTCCTGAATCATGTTTTACGTCCTCATAAAGGAACAATGTCAGACTTGGTTGAGTTCTTCGCCTCTCACACTTGTTGTTGTTAACTTCGGTTGTTGCATTTGTGTTTGTTATTTATCTTCATTTATTTCATGGTATTTGCATTTGTGTTAGATTTATGTATTTGTAATTTTTCTGTTATCATATTTGCATTTGTGGTATTTTTGTTAATTTGTGGGGTTTTTTTATTCCTCGACAAAGGCACTAAGTGGACACATCAGGCCATAAGACATTTGTAGGCAACCCAAACCTACAATTAAGTTTCACTGAAACTGTGAAAGTGTTAAAGTAGTAAGATGAAAACACAACGCCGGTAGCAACCTGTCGATCACCAGCTAGAAACAAGGAACTGTGCAGACGGTCTAGAGGACGTTGGTTTGGGGACTAGTTTTAAACCTTCAGTTCAGCATTTCACCAGTCGCCATCTTGCAATTTTTGCAACCAGTGAAGGAAGTGACCATATTTGGACTGAGGAGCGACGGGTGGATCTGACGAACACAAGCGGCCCAGCCGCACCCTGAGCATCAACCTTACTGGATCTGGATCCTGCTATGAAGTTGCATTGGTAGTGTGGTAGGGACATGTCAATCACCAGGTAGCCCCGCCCCCTAAAGCATCCCCTGCTTTCTGGTCTGGTGGACTCTAAATGGACCATAATGTACTAAATGAACATCATGCTGGATTGAAGAAGACTTGAAACTAGAGATTGAGACCATAAACTCATGTTTACAATGTTTACTGAGATAATACGTCAAGAGTAATAATAATAAATTTTCTCATACAGTTCTATACAACCAGAGAGGAGTCGCCCCCTGGTGGCCAGCAAAGAGAATGACAAGTTTAAGTACCTTCAGCGCTGGCTTCACTTTTCCGGACCGGAAGTTGCCGCCTGGTGGAAACAAGCTGTAGCTGTGGAGCTGTCCTTGGTGCTGAATGCCTCAATCCAATTACCTCTCTCTCTCTCTCGCTCTCTCCCTCGTATCAGCCGCTTCATCTCTCCTCTCTCCTCTTTTCTCTCTCCTCATGGCGCTCAGCTCTGCAGACTTGTTTCCCGGGACGTTTCCTCTCTTGCGCTAAGAGATTTATTCATTTATTTAATTTGTTGTTTTTTTATTATTATTTATTTTTCGCTAAAATGTGGACCTCCAGCGGTCTGTGTGCTCCCGGGAGGCTTCACGGGTCGGCGGCCGGAGGGGAGACGAGGCAGCTGTGGTAACTAACCGGGTGCTATGGTGGGACCTCCTGGAAGAGTTCGGCTTTCCCAAACATCAGCGGTTTCCACGGAGGTGCGTTTGATTTACTCTTTAAAAATGTGTGTTTGAACAACAGCACCGGGCCGCTGTTAGTGACGTTAATTAGAGAGATTTGTGTTGCACTTTTTAAACTGAGTGCTCGGCTGCGTAATCACGATTTAAGCCTGAGTCTGCTTAATCTCCTGACAAGGAACCGGAGTGTCTCTCACTTTGGACTCCTATTCTGTGTTTTACGGCCAACTTATCGCTGCATGTAGTCTCGTTTGGTGATGAAAATGAAAATAGAAAAAAACATCACTGTAATCTAAATAAAAACGATCACACAAACACACACAGTTCTTCACGACCATCAAGTGAATCTTGGTTCCAGTAGCCAGACCAAGGAACAAACTGTGAAGTCATTTTATTCATGTGAATGATGAATGTCAC
The DNA here is from genome assembly GCF_963514095.1 of Eutrigla gurnardus. Classification (NCBI taxonomy): domain Eukaryota; kingdom Metazoa; phylum Chordata; class Actinopteri; order Perciformes; family Triglidae; genus Eutrigla; species Eutrigla gurnardus. Next base: position 30,795,913 of record NC_139918.1, on the reverse strand, counting down.
AGCCGTGAATAGTCTCTTATTTTGGAGGGGAAGGATGCACAGTATGTTCAGCAATGATGGAGCAGCTCACTTCCTAACGTGGCTGTGTGTCCGTCCCAGGAGAAGATAGACGGTCTATAATTAACTAAGGCAGACCTGAGCCAGGGGAGACGAAGCCTAATGCCACTACTGGGATTTGTGGAACTCCCTTACACAATCAGATAAAGGTCCTGCCGTCTGAGAACTTCTAATGGTAACATAAGAGCCTTTAAAGTCCAGCAGGAGGTTTAATTATTTCCCATTTCAATTCTAGAGGGTTTTCTTCACAGGTCTCCATGGTTACCAGAGATCACAAAGTGTTTCCACTGAAAACACTGCTGCTCACTGACACAAAATATATTTACTGTTATCTAGTTTCAAGTCTTCTTCAATCCAGCATGATGTTGATTTAGTAAATTATAGTCCATTTAGAGTCATATAGACCATAAAGCAGGATATTCTTTAGGGCGGAGCTTGGTGATTGACAGGCCGCTACCATGCTACCAATGCTAGTTAGCTACTAAGATGACTTTAACACTTAGCTGTAAAGTTGACCTTGAATTATGAAGCTAACTTTGTTAAGAGCTTCACACCAAAATACAGATGGATCCAGATCCAGTAAGGTTGCTGCTTCGGGTGCCGCTCCGCCGCTTGTGTTCATCAGATCCACCCGTCGCTCCTCTACAGTCCAAATATGGTCACTTCCTTCACTGGTAGCAAAAAATATCAAAAGTCGAGGCTTCCATTATACTGGAGAGATAATGGAGATAATGTCTCCAAGAAGCCAACGTCCACCAAAGCAGTCTAGACTGATGAATAGCACCCTAAAGTATATTTATGTTTCACCTGGGTGTTTCTTTGTCAATGTGATTGTAGAAGTCATCGTTATATTTAAAGATGTTGACGATGTCGGATGTCTTGTTTTTCCAGCCATGGATCCAACCAGAAGTTTAGAGGACTGAACATAGCCGGGTGAGCTTGGTGGTCCTGGACAGCGTTCCCTCGACGACCACCGCCATCGTCTCATTGAGCCTCTCTCTCTCTCACACACACACACACAGATAGAAATAAGCTGTTTGACCCACAGCGACACACACAAAGAGCAAACATGACCGACAGAGTGACCTTCAGCACACCCAAAGTGGCCCCTCGGCCCACCGGAGCCCCCGTTCTGCCCCCTGAGCCCATCGACATCATCCGCATCAAGGCCCGCTCCCGGCGCGTCAGGCTCAACGTCGGGGGTCTCATACACGAGGTCCTATGGAGAACGCTGGACCGGCTGCCCAGAACCCGTCTGGGACGTCTAAGAGACTGCAACACCCACGAGTCGCTGCTGGAGATCTGCGACGACTACAGCCTCGGCGAGAACGAGTACTTCTTCGACCGGCACCCAGTGGCCTTCTCCTCCATCCTCAACTTCTACAGAACGGGGAAGCTGCACATGATGGAGGAGATGTGCGCCCTGTCCTTCGGCCAGGAGCTGGACTACTGGGGGATCGACGAGATCTACCTGGAGTCGTGCTGCCAGGCGCGGTACCACCAGAAGAAGGAGCAGATGAACGAGGAGCTGAGGAGGGAGGCGGAGTCGCTGCGGGAGAAGGATGGCGAGGAAGAAGAGCACGGCTGCTGCCCCGACAAGAGACAGAAGCTGTGGGATCTGCTGGAGAAACCCAGCTCATCTGTGGCTGCCAAGGTAACACACACACACACACACACACACACACACACACCAACCAAAACAATAACACACATTTCTAACATCACAACACTATTCTTCTGCACTGAATTGTCCTTGGAAGCCATTTAACACACTGACACAACAGAGTTTATAGACACAACATTGAGCTAATTTCACTTTTAATAATAAAAATGTAATTAAATGTATATAGGTCACTTTTAAGTACAGACAAAATCTCAAGGTGTTTCACATACATCCTCAAAACAACCATAAAAATGTACACAAAAGAACCGTGCAATAATAAGGGTCGAGGTAGGGTAAATAAACGTATGAATATATACAATACATGTTGATTAATTAAATGAAATATTGCTAATATATAAGCATATATTTTTTCTTTAGCATATATATATATATATACCAAATGCAACCTTGGCATAAGTACACTTTAGTAATTACAAGTAACTTACACTTAAAGTATATTTATGTACTATAGTACAACTATTTTAAAGTGTGTTTAAAGTGTTATTATACTATTGAAAATGTGAACATATTTGAGATACACTAAAGTAGGTTTATTTCCGAGTGATGTCATGGCGACTACGTCCACAGTCTTTGGTGAGCAGAGAGTCTGATTGGATGAGCTCGGGTCCGTCTCCTCCTCTGTGATTAGCAGATCTACGTAGAGGCATGAGACGTCATGAGCGAGCTGTCGGAAACATAATCCTCCTTCACCTGGGGAGTACAGAGGAAGGAGGGGAGGAGGAAGAGGAGGAGGGATTACTGTTGCATACTCTCCTGTTAGAAAAAAGGTGTGTTAGCCCTGTGACATAAGGCGAACACACCTTGTTTCTTTCTTCAAGTGGTCCATGCTCCATGCAGATAGTTTGGGTTTTATTTGCCCGTGGTTTGAGGTTTCTGCCTCTAGCTTTCATGTTAGCGTCTGGTCAAACTCCAGTTAAATTCAGCTACATTTTTCAAGGGACCACATTGTCAGAGAGCTAAGGGGCCGGACATTCTCCCCGACCCCCTGCATTAATTTCTGCCCTCACGAATTAACACCTTTTTGTCTTTTTGCTAATTTGCTGTGTTTATTGGGTATAATTTCTGTCATACGCTCCAGATATTAAACATTTTTTTGCATCAAGTGCAGTTTATTACCACAAAGTTTTTGAGCAACTGAGAGCGTGCACGTAACCATAGTAACTGCTGCCTGCATGCAGTGTGCACGTGTAATATTTTGTTAGAAGTCTAAAGGAAGGCTCAGTGTTTTTGTTCCTAACTACAACCTCATATTTAGTTTAGTTTCTGTTTCTTGGGAAGTGGGAGGTTTCCCATTTGTGGAGTGACAAAAGAAGGAGTTTAGGGGAGGGGAGAGGAGAGGAAAGAGATAAGGTACCTCATCATTCTGAGGTGAGGAGAACCAGCTGAGAGTCTCTTAGAGTTTCCAAGTGTCTCTGAGAGTCTCTCAGAGAGTGTTTCAGGGAACCTCGGAGACTCTTGGGGACTCTGAGAGACACTGAGGTTCCCTGAGAGTCTCGTTCATACTGGATGAAGTGCAGCTCATGGTTTACATTTAAGGATAACATCCAGTGAGAGCAGCTGAGACATGGAGGTCAGTGAAGAAGATCCTGTCAGAGAGCTGCGCACTGTTTATTTCATTAGATGTAGGGAAACAACATAAACTGCCCAGCGAAGGGACACAGAAGCAGGTGGGGGGGCTGACTGACAGGAGAACATCCAGGCCAACTGCTCCGTCAGCAGAGTCCGGTTCAATCAGTTGATTCACAGTGGACTTGATTAACCAACACAGGTGCCAAGAAAAGGCTGGCATTGTTGTTTCTGCAAGCTATGGAATACGTTGAATGACAGTTAAAAAAACAAAACACTTAACATTAACACGTTTCATATCAGCCTCAACTTAAACACGACCTTTCAACGCACAACTGCGCATGGTTAGCAATATAACGTAACAATGTAATGTACACAATGTAACGTAACAATGTATTCTAACAATGTAACGTAACAACATAACGTAACATAACAACGCAACGTAACAACGTAACCTAACAATGTAATGTAACAACGTAACATAACAACATAACATAACAACGTAACATAACAACATAACGTAACGACGTAACATAACAACATAACGTAACAACGTAACGTAACAATGTAACGTAACAACGTAACATAACAACATAACGTAAAGACGTAACATAACAACATAACGTAACAACGTAACCTAACAATGTAATGTAACAACGTAACATAACAACATAACATAACAACGTAACATAACAACATAACGTAACGACGTAACATAACAACATAATGTAACAACGTAACGTAACAATGTAATGTAACAAAGTAACTTAACAAAGTAACATAACAAAGTAACATAACAACGTAACAACGTAACAACGTAACAACGTAACCTAACAATGTAATCTAACAAAGTAACATAACAAAGTAACGTAACAAAGTAACGTAACAAAGTAACGTAACAAAGTAACGTAACAACGTAACAACAACAACAAGCGTTAAGTCAAGATTTAGTTTTGGTTTCACACAGGACATGAAGTTCTCTGGTTACGTTTGGTAGCTAAAGCTCAGCTGTTTGACGGAAGAATCTGAGCTGCAACAAGGATTCTTACCGATCACGATCTAACCAACATGAACATTGCGTTTTAGTCAAATCAATAATGCATTTAAAGTTAATTTCAGTCACAATTTCATCCACATAGTCTGATATGTTGTGCTTTTGTATTTGTGGCTCATAAACCGACAATATCTGACAATATGGCCGACAACAGCACCAAATAATGAGATAAATATGGCGCGCATACGTAGTTTGTGTTCCGCGATAAAAGTCCACTTTACAGACGGCTCTATAAATCCAACGCTGGCCTTCAGAGGGACATGTGACCACGCTGGAACCGTAGCGTCAGCAGGAGGGAAGCTGCTTATTCCGCTCTGCTCCGACATCGGCCATGTGTCACGCTGTGGCAGCAGTGATGCGCTCCAGCTCTCAGCCAATGGGAGCGCCTCCTACCCAGTGATGCGTACAGCTCAGTGCTGCGGCTGATTAGAGCTGAAGCATTACCTGGCCATTTGGAAAGCACACACACACACACACAGTCCAGATGGACAACTACCCTTGATAGTTTTGAGTTTTATTGGATAATATGAGTATTAAATGTTTCAATAATAGAGATTAGTTTTGTACACTTTACATAATCTGTGTAATCTTCTTATTTTTGGCTCCGACTCTAATTTTGTTTTTGTTCTCCGTGCACGATCTTCTCCGTGTTTTTCTGGGCAGACATGTTAGTTATGTCAGAACTGCTCAGAGCAACATTATCAAATTAAACGTCCTAATGTTGAACTCCGAGTGTTTTTTTTAAATGATATTATTTTGGCTGGTTGAGATGAAACCAGCAGTGAATTGTGACGGCGCGTCTGCCTGGTCACCTGTTAGTAGATAGTGGAAACACACACACCCACACAGTATGACTTAGGAGTGTGGCTTAATCTCCTTTGGAGCTTTTACCAGGACTGCTGCTGCTGCAAATAGAATAACTGTTGGCAAGTTGGATAGTCTGTTCTGTCCACTGTCTGACCTGCAGGACGCAAGGAGTGGGGGGGGGGGGGGGGGGGGGGGCAACCAAGTGCATTACCTCAATGAAATATTAATACATGTCATTTTATGAATAGGTTCACATTCATTCTGAGTTATTAAGTGTCTGCTTCTCCAGACCGAACACAAAGTTCTTACCTTTAACCTAGGCGGCTTCCTCAAGAAAACGTAGGCTTTTATGCTTCCCCAGGAGGGAGACTTCGGGTTGGCACTGCACTGTTGAGTTCATACCCGTTGTATTGCTCAAACCTTAATTCTCACGATGATTATCAATTAAATATTTCTGCATAAGACATCTACCATCTCTAGAGGTTTCCATGCTTCGACTCAGACATTTCCATAACAATTGGCTGTACTTACAGACACATTGATCATCAGAATACTTCAAGTGTGTTAATGATTAGTCAACTTGAAGTTTGCTAATTTGTAACAACTATTTGAGGTGTATTTTAATTTAATTTAAATTGTTGCAAAAGTACAATTTGAAGTGTATTTAATGAACTTTTATGAGCTAAAATGGTTTAAGTTCAAGAAAACTTTGTACATTGAGTAGCCTACATGGTATGTACTAATATACATTAATATTAATGAAATTAAAATAATTATTTTTTTTTTGTTACGAGTACATCACAAATGTCTTGAGTGTCTTGTTATTATATCAATATACCATTAATATATTCTTGGCGTAGTAATATCAACATAATTCAAGATTTACATTTTCTACGTCCATGGCTTTGTTAGTATATTTGTATATACTATTGAAAATATATTTGAAATTCAGGGTAGTATTTATTTTTCACCTGGCATTTCTTAACACAACCTTCCTTAATTTTTAATGTTATCAGCCATTGTTTCTATTGACGATCACAGCCGCCTAGCTCCACCACTGAGCTCTGGGAGCAGAGACACTCCAATAAACACAGATTTACAGCAAAGTGCATCAGTAAGCCAGTTCAACAGCAACAGGATTATTAAAGGTATTACTGAGAAACGTCCATTAGATTTCAGAAGGCTACTTCCTGCCCTTTCCTTTGACTTTACGCTGTTGTTTTGTGCCATCACAATCAGTGGTTATTACCGGTGTGTTTGCTTACATTTTCATATCTGCATAAGCAGTTTATGTAATATGGTTAAATTAGGGTATTTGTGTGATTGTCTGACTCTGCCCTATTAAACTGTGACAATGCTGCGATGAGATGATGCAGTAAATCTGGCATCAGATTAAAATGGCCACAGATCTTTGTTTATCTAGTGTTGTTTAGAAGATTAAATGGGCAACGAATCATAGATGTTTGTTTAGCTGCGAGTATTAACGTTAGCTAGTGCTGTTTAGATTATTTAACAGACAACGAATCATGTTCGTTTCTAGCTGCTAGTGTTAGCATTAGCTGATATTATCGGATAATGAATTATGGATGTTTGTTTCTGCCTACTGTTATTTGCAAAAGCTAGCATTTTCTGAAGCAAGAAACGACTCTCAGTGAAGCAGCACAATGAAATAGTCAAAATTGAGTCTCAGATGGTGTCATTATTCCAGAAAATGACATTATAATCAACATTGACATCCAAATGTTTAAGCAAAAAGTTGTCTTTTGCCACTTAAACACAAGTATTTTTGACAGTCATTTTAGTTTTTCGTATTAAGGTAATGTTGGCCCAGGTTCCTATCATGTTTGGTTTCATGTATGCTGTTTTTCTTCTTCGAGCTCTCCGTTTCTTGATTGACTGATTAACAATCATTTTGACACTTGTATAAGATTTAAAAATCATTGTGAAATTCAGGACTTTGTAAAAGTCAGCAATGAGTCAGTGGTGTGTCAGGAAGCATGTTTTCAGTGGTGAGTGGTTCTGGGTTTCTGGCTCCCAAGCTGCATCGGACTAATGTGCATGCCCTCATGTTCCAAAGGCTTTCATTCAGATGACGATGATGTATCACTCGGGCAGCAGGGAGGCAGATCCAAAGTGCCGTCTGCAGCAAAGTTCATCCTGTTGACTGTAAATCTTTTGTTGGCCGACGTCTCTGTGTCACTGAGTACGAGTGTAGCTCACAAGCTGCCAGGCTGCCTTTTTGTTTCTCCACTTCATTTGTCCTCAGTGTAGCAGAGACGTCACTGATATGATGATGAATGTTAATATGATCACTGAGTGACAGAAGGACAATGGTGGATTATAAATGAATATATACAGTATATATACAGGTGTGTCTCCCTCTCCCCTCCCGACTCACAATTTAAACAGGGGTTTATCATCTACTATTGTGCCTAACTTTACTGGATATAACATATGGAATTAATCCGCAGATTTTCCAGTACAAAAAGAGCCCAAACTTTTTTTATGCAAAGTCTTGCAAAAGACGGCTTGTTTTTAGCTTAACTCATTGCCAGAAACTGCAATTCTTAAAAAAAAGACTGGCATTGTTTACAGAACTCATTGATTCGTGTATGATCTCGTTCCACTGAAAGCTGGTTTGTGGAGACAGATTTCTATTTTGTGTGTAAGTGGCTCTAATTTGCATTTGTTTATGCAGAAAAAGGCTGGTGATTAGTAATATTTGCGAGCATCATCATGATTTGATTGTATTTGTGGGCATACTGGCAGAAATAGCTTTTGGGAAAATGTGTTGTGAGGCTTTGTTTTAATTTGCATATATTTTCTTTTAGAGATTGACTGCTATGCTAACATATGGAAATAGGTTTGCTCCAATAAGAAACGTAGAAATATGAAAAACAGTCACAATAACTCCCGTGTTCTGGTCTGGTGATATAAGGATATAAAAGTTTCAGTTCACAGCAGAAAGGGCTGTCTGGTGAAAATATTCTCAATATAGTTCAGCCTTTAATTGACAGGTTGCTCCTCCACAGTCCAAATATGGTCACTTCCTCTGGGGTTTGGGGATTGTCTGTAAGCATTTTTTTGTTTATTTTTATTATAACAAAAGATAATATTTTATATTTGTCTTTGGAATCAAACACCATTACAAAGATCACAAAACAGTCTGTGTGACGCAGGAACAAAGATGCATTAAATGATCCTGAACTTCAGTAAAGCAGCTTCCATTGTGGTCCAGCATGGCAGTAATCAGCCTGCCTTCCTGTGTGGCTAATAACATAGCATGTGTGGCTAATAACATACCATTATTACAGCCCAGTGTGTCCCACAGACCAGCCAGAAGCTTCTTTTTGGACTAATGACTATAATGTTCTGCTCTGTCTCAACGATGGCGGCACTCAGATCCTAATAATACAGAGTTGTCTTGTTGAACCACGTTTTCTCTGTCGTCTCCTAGAAGCAATAAAACACCACATTTCCTGTCCTACGCCTGGATTAATAACGGGATGAATGAGGTGAAAGCAGCATGACTGGGAACAGCAGCAGCTGTACAGATGACCCGCTTTACAGAAACAGTTCCCGTCCCTGTTGTTGTTCCAGGAATACCTCCATGTATTGATCAGGGTTTGGGTTTCTGCGTCTCACTTCATCCAGACTTTCGTTCCATCTTGTGTTTTCCTTTCCTGTCAGTTTCTCTGATTTTAGCGTGACGTTTCGAGATTAACAGCTGACAGTTTATTCATTTTGACCCTGCAGGGATACCCCCACCCCCAAACCCGCTTCATTGATCCAGTCAGATGCTGTATGTCCACAACTTGCTGTTGATGTTTATGGTCCCCAGAGGATGACTCATCATTTCCAATGATATCTACTGAGAGAGCTCATGCTCCCAAGACAGTAAATTACTAGTTCTATTTATACGTTTAGTAAAAACATCATGGTTTGGCTTAAAATGATGACAAAGTTAAGAAAAAAACAAAACTATGAGGTCTGAACGAGGCACAAACTGCAGCTTCTGAGTTGTGTTTTCTGTCCACAACTCCTGTTATGTGAGGAAAAATCACTGTCTTTGTCATGTCTGGAGGCTTTGAAGAGAGGGTGGATAACGGCTTTGAAACTAGATTTTTGGCTATATAGTTTCCTGTCGCTGCAGAGAAAGAAAGGTTTCTGCATAAACCGTTTCATTCAAAAAAAATCTGAGGTCCACCATTTAAAACACCTGCTCTTCTGTGTGGAAAACTACAACTAAAATGCTGTTTGTGTTGCATATTTCATTAGTAAACCCTCTCAAGAATCAAAGTTACAAAAATCAAGGAGAGGAAAGGTCAAAGGGTCACCAGTAGAGCAGGAATGGATCATTAGCATAATTTACATTGACTTCCCTCATCTTTTACCTCTGTTTGAAGAACAGATTCACAACTTTGTATCTTTATTAATGACTCACTGTCGCTTGTTACTGAGTAGTAGAATCTTAAATTAATTCTTCCCCTGCTGCACCTTCCAAAGCAGCTTGTGTGTTCTCAGTACTGCTTTAAATCTGCCCTGCGGGTGCCAAGGTCACAGCATTTGGCAGCCATTAAGCCATTAAGACGTGGCGGGGTGGACATACTTCGATACACCTGCCCTTCACCTCCCTTTTGTCCTGTCTCTCTTTGGCTCTCCACTCTCTCTTTGTTTCTGCTTTCTTTTTCTTTGCTTGTGTTGCAGTTTTGTCTTGAACAAAGTCGCTCCATCTATATGAGGATTATGAAGCAGCAGAAATACTGCATGCTGTGTTACGCTGTAATGCTCTGTGTCCTTTGACATGTGATAGGCCAGATGACCTACACCCAAACGTTGTTAACAGCTTCACACCAGATCCAGTAAGGTTGTTGCTCGGGGTGCCGCTCTGCTGCTTGTGTTCGACAAGATTCACAGATCCACCCGTCCCTACTCCACAGTCTAAATATGGTCACTTCCTGTTACTGGTTGCAAAAAATCCAAGATGGTGACGGACAGAATGCCAAACTCGAGGCTTCAAAACAGTAGTCCACAAACCAACGAGTGACATCACCATGACTATGTCCACTTCATATATAGTCTGTGAGAGAAACATACAATGCCATGTGATTAATGTTGTGAAATGATTGGAAAAATATTGTTTAAGGTTAGAAAACCATTAACGGTTTGTCTTCAAATGAGACGTAATGTAAGAACGTTAATAACTATAAATACATGCAATATAAAAACATGCATCAGGGAAGAAACTCCTCAACATTAAACGTTTGTGGAAAAGTACGATGCCAACATTGTTAGTTACCATCTTGTATCAGCCAACATAGCATCTTGTCAGCTTACGTTTTTAAGCACTCATTGAGTCTATCGTTAAATTCCTGCTCTCAATTGTAACACACCAGGTTTTCATTATGACTCACCAGCTCACATAGAACACGAGGCATCACAGTCATGTACAATGGCATCTCCTAGTGTTTCCTCTCAGTCTTTATCCATCTGTTTTGACATTAACATTTTTATTTGTGTTGTCGTATCTTTGTATAAAGTTTCTCTCAGAGGTGTCCAACTATTGCTTGATTCTTCCTGTTGGGGGAGGAAAGAATGAGTAAACACTTCTAACCTCTCTCTATCCGTTCTATAGATAGCAACACAATCCTATTACAATTATCCTGAAATGTCCTAGCAAGGGCTGCAGGGAGAAGACTCAGACCGCACATGCTTCAGCTGCCTCACTCAGAGGACATTCGGGTTTAGTTTGTTTAACACAGGTGTGAGTCAAAGTCCAGTCAAACTTTATTTGTGTAGCACATTTAAAAAAACACCTGGAGGTGACCCAAGTGCAGAACAACCATAAGATGCAAACAACAATACGAACAGAAGAAAACACATAATTATAATGTGCACATACAAGGAGTTAAATAAATATGGCACAACCAGTGGTCCGGTTCTGAAAACTGCCTTAAACTGTCATTCTCTCTGCTGGCCATCAGGGGGCAGCTCCTCTCTGATTGTATAGAAGTCTACGAGAAAATTACCCTAATTATCTCTTGATTTATTATCTCAGTAAACATTGTAAACATGAGTGTATGGTCTCAATCTCTAGTTTCAAGTCTTTTTTCAATCCAGCATGATGTTCATTTAGTAAATTACGGTCTATTTAGAGTCAAATAGACCATAAAGCAGGGGATGATTTAGGGGTGGGGCTACCTGGTGATTGACAATCTGGCCTGAGACTGGGCCGGTGGCTGAGCGGGTCAAACAAACACAGGACATGCAAGAGGGGGTAGTGTTTCAGTGGTTTCCCATTAACTTATTTTCTATACGTTGACTTAAATTACGTATACTCATCTTGAGCCCAACCATGATGCAACTGTTTCAAATTTCGTGTTATTTACATGCCTTCCTGTGGCATCATGTTTCACCATGACATCAATGGGGTAGAAAATAGTATTCAAGTGTTTTCACTGGCAGAGACATTAAAACTGGTTGGTGAAGTCCACTTAATGAACTGGCCTTTTTTTGTCCGATTGAGTTGATTAAATCAAATGGTCTTCATCAAAATATAGGAGTCCCCTGGACTGCCTCTCACTTTTTTTAGAATTAGGAAAAAGCCCTTATCTTTAGGAGTTTGTCCCAACAGATTCAGTTCTAACCAGAGAGGAAATGGCTCTTCTTGTAACAGTCATTAGTTTTGAATATCATCTATGTTCCTTTTCTGGTTCCTATTTGTATTTCAGGTTCCTACCAGAACATGTTTATTGCTTTCAGTTATTCTCCTATAAGTCTGTGCTACAGACACTCTTCTCAATCCTCCTGCCCCTCCCTTCCAAAAAGCCCAGTCTGCTCTGATTGGTTGACCTCTCAGTGTGTTCATCAGAAATACCCTGCCCCCTCACCAGAACCAGATACCAGTGATGAAATTAATCTCAGCCTCTTGTTCTTCAGCTCCTCTCACACAGAGACTAGCTTTGTTTGAGGGTGGGGCTAATGAGCTGCTGGGCAGGCATTATGCTAATGAGTTGCTTGGTGACATCATCACTTTATAGAAGAAAATATTTGAACGGAGATGTTTGAATGACTTGAGGAACAGAGTTTCTGTGGGGGAAAGATACTCCCTTTGAACCTGGACTTTAGGGTTTGGCTCTGGATACATTTTACATGAACAACAAACTCACTAAAGGAAAGACGAAGAAGAAAAGCATCATAGATCCTCTTTAAACAGATGTGCTGCCTCAATTTTGACTCTGTTAGTCTTATTTTTATGCATGAAACTTTTGAAGAACATGTGAGAGATATAAAGTACAGCAAACTCAACACATGAAAACAATCTGGCCAATGGAGGTTTTGCAGCCAAAGTGTTCTTCAGCAGACTCAGATGTCATGAGTAGAGGATGGTTAGGGAGCGACTGTCACTACGCATAACATGACACAGCTCATCATCCTTTTGCTCCACCCTCAGGACAAACAGTTGAGGCTCTAAGAAGAGCTAACTCATCAGTATGCTGTAGGTTGAGTCATGTTTATACGCAAGTTTGTCACGTAATTTCCGAAGAATGTCTTGAGCTGATCAGTGTGACATTTGGGGGGTGGGGGGGCAACTCCAATGATTCCTATGCAGCTGTGGGTCTAAAAAGAATTACAGGATTAACCATACTGACACTACAAATTTGAAACAAGTATTATAAAATTTGCATCGAATCTTACCGTATGAAACCCACAATCTTGTCTTTGTCTTGCAGGTCCTGGCTATGATCTCCATCCTGTTCATCATCATTTCCACCATCTCGCTATCCCTAAACACCCTGCCGGAGCTCCAGGTGGTGGATGAATTTGGCCAGTTCAATGACAACCCCAGTCTAGCCCACGTGGAGGCCGTCTGCATCGCCTGGTTTACCATGGAGTACATGCTGCGTCTGCTCTCAGCACCCAACAAGTGGGATTTCATCAAAGCACCACTGAACATCATTGATTTGCTGGCTATCATGCCTTACTATGTGACCCTCTGCCTGACTGAGTCCAACAAGAACGTTATGCAGTTCCAGAACGTGCGCCGCGTGGTCCAGATCTTCCGAATTATGAGGATCCTGAGGATCCTCAAGCTGGCCAGGCACTCGACAGGACTCCAGTCTTTGGGGTTCACTTTGCGAAGGAGCTATAATGAGTTGGGTCTACTCATCCTCTTCTTAGCCATGGGCATCATGATCTTCTCTAGCTTGGTGTTCTTTGCCGAGAAGGACGAGGACGCCACCAAATTCACCAGTATCCCCGCCTCCTTCTGGTGGGCTACCATTACAATGACCACTGTTGGTTACGGAGACATCTACCCACAAACACTCCTGGGCAAGATTGTAGGAGGACTCTGCTGCATAGCTGGTGTGTTGGTCATTGCCCTTCCCATCCCGATTATTGTCAACAACTTCTCTGAGTTCTACCGAGAGCAGAAGAGACAGGAGAAGGCCATCAAGAGGAGGGAAGCTCTTGAGAGAGCAAAACGCAGTGGAAGCATTGTTTCTATTAACCTAAAGGATGCTTTTGCACGCAGCATGGAACTCACAGATGTTTTGGTGGAAAAGAGAGAGGACGGCAAGTGTCCTGCGGACAATCATCTGTCACCCAGCCGCTGGAGCTACCACAAACACTACTCTAATGCAGAGGTGGTTAGCCCCACCAGGTCCCAACATTACCTGGAAGTGGCTCAGCTTGGCTCCCCTGAACGAGTCAAGTCTTTGTCTAATAAAAGCACCCCTCAGAACCTCAACACAAAGCATCTGGAAGACGCATACGTCAAGAAAGCAGCCATGCAGGAGCAGCAGGAGAAGAAGACAGCGGAGCAGATGGAGATGAAAGCGATGACTTCCAGTGAAGCCCAACAATCGTCATTGGAAGTCGGCATTGCCAGGAAATGTTCCAATGTGACTGATGATTTCCCAGTGGAAAGAGGAGAAAGAAGCTCTCTGCTCCCCAGTGCAGACGTAGGTGAAACTGGTGCTAGATACCAGCGGATCCCCCCTCCCTTGGATCTAAGCCAGATCAGCAGCATGGAGGTGAACAGGGCCACAGACGGCATCCAGCCAATGGCCATTATTAAGGAGGGTTTGTATGAGTTTGTGTCCACTTCAATAGGAAGTGGGACTGGAGATATGGGTTTAGTGCAACAGAGCGTGGAAACCTTTGGGATGACCTATGACAGCATCAGCAAGACAAGAGCCCTCAAGGTTGACTTCCTTGGATCCCAAGATGATGTGCTTACGGCGGTGATGACACCTGTAGCAACCCCAGTCTCCGCTGGCTCAGCCAAGATTCAACTACTTTCAGATGACGCGGTGTCCAGGTTCTCTCCCAACTCCATAACCCAGGAAGCTAAGTCTCCACTGGCAATCCTACAATCTCCGTCTCTGGCCCAGCAATCTGTCAGTCCAAGCAACTCTCAGGGGGGAGGTGAGGGCTCAGCGGCCAGGAGCTTAGAAGGTGAAGGGCAGCTCACAGGCTTAAGCCACCAGGGGAAGAATCACATGGAAAGATCTGCTGTCGGCTCTGGCACCAACGCTAGCCCACTGTCGACAAAAACCAGCCCGCTCAACTGTACCCAGGAGCTGGTGACCATGGAAGGAGGGGAGGAAGGAGAGAGAAGGGAGGGAGAAGAACAGAACGGAGCAGAGAAACGAGAAAATCACATTGTTGTGGACAGAAGCGCAACGCCACCTTGTGAAACGAGCATGTGAGCCGGAGAAAAGGTCACAGAAAGGGATGCCAAGTGGACGGGTTGAGGAAAATGTCGAAGGGATCGACGACAGCTACCCAGAATAAAACGGAACAACTACTTCCTGGTGTGGTCACTGCACCTGTTGACAAAGACAAAATAGAAACACACCAAAGTGTTAACAAAACTATCATAGCGGTTGTTCTATTTTTTTCTGGAGTGATGAACCTGTCATATCCCTCAACACTTAAGGGATCTCGTCTCTTTTTTTGACAGCCGCTGCCGTCCAGAAACCGACATCACTGCGGTGTCACTATTATTATGTTGAGGGAAGTCAGAAGCACATGTCCATCTTCTCGGTCCTATCTGAAAGACTTATTCTAGAACAGACTGATACGCTGCACTGCAAAACAGTGAAAACTGGAAAATGTTTTAGGGCTCAGATGTGAGCATAAACGCAGCCTTGTGTGAATGAGGATATTTACGACTGTCCAGACAGAGTTTTGGGGTACAGCTCAACAGTTTCCCACTGCTTGCTATTAAGGCCTATTTCTCACGATGGTCTAATAACACCAAGGTAAGGCAAAGGGCACAAGGAAATCATATTTTTTACAATTGTGGAAGCAAAATGTATCTTTGGAAGAATTATTCTTAAGTCTTATTCTGTATAATGAGTCTTGCTAAACCTTATTCGAGTGGTACCCAGATCAAACGCGGCAGTTTTATCACTACTTCATTGCACCAAGAGGACGTACGTATCTGCTGTGTCTCAGTGCTTCAACAATGTATGGTTCATTTTGTTTCCAGTTAGGTTTTTTTTGTCTCTCCTTTTTCTATAATACCTGAAACAGGATCTTGAGGGTGAAAAGGGAATAGAATAGGAATGCAAATGCTATTGTATTCATTGCTAGTCCACTGTCTGTAAACACTTCTAGAAGTTAAAAAATCCTTAAAAAAAAAAAATTAAACAGCTTAGGAAACAGCACTATATACTCATAAGGAGACAGAGCGGAGATAGAGTCAAAGTTAATGTATCGCTCAGTGACTCCTTCAGTGTCGTGCATTTCTTTACTGAATGTGTCAAAAAGGCCCATAGGACCAATTCAGCGGGCGCATCCTTCGGAGGAAGCGGCCTTTGCGGTCTACGTGGGCCGCATCCTTCGACCTAACCCAGGTTTGGTTTGTTGAGGCAGCCCTCCTAAATTCAGGAAGTTGACAAAGAGTGTCCAAACACGCAATCTGTTTTCAGTCTCTGTGAGACTACTCGAAGGCCGATTCTGGTTAATTACAAATTGGGTCTTATTTTGCAGTGTTGACCTCCAATTGATTTCTATGATTAAATGTAAAACACTATGACAATTTAAAAGCTGAGATCTGGAAACAAGCAAGCAATATGGAAACATGTTGGGGACAAACCAACATGCTACTCAACCTAGTCAAAGAGAAAACTAAGACATAAACTATTACCCAAACAGATCCAATACATGTAGGCTTCAGTTATACTCCCAATCAGACATGTAAAGGAACAGTTCTATTTATGCTACGTTTCCCGTGTTCCACACATGCAAAGTAGATCGAAGGTTACCACTTAGAGCACAGTGAGGGCACTGAAAATGTATAAAGAGAACTGGAAACAGCGTTTGAGGCGGCACCCCTTTTGTTACTTTGAAAGTTTCTCAATGGCAGCAACCTCCGGTACTGAAGAGTAAAGCCAATGCGGAAGTGCCTTAAACTTGCATTCTCTCTGCTGGCCATCGGGGGCATTATGATCCCATTTAGAATCTTACAGACCATAAAGCAGCATATGCTTTAGGGCAGGGCTACCGATTGACAGGTCATTACTACCCTACCAATGCTAATTAGCTACTAAGATGACTAACACTTAGCTGTAAAGTTGACCTTGAATTATGAAGCTATCTTTGTTAGCAGCTTCACACCAGAATCCAGATGGATCTAGATCCAGTAAGGTTGCTGCTCGGGGTGCCGCTCTGCCACTTGTGTTCATCGGATCCACCCGTCACAAAACATCCAAATTTGAATGCTGCATCCAACCATTTTTGTTACCTTCTCAAACCACCAACCAGTAGACTCGTCTCTATAGAAGATTATGTAGAGGACTATAGAGGACTAGGTGGAGGACTATATAGAGGACTAACTAACGGACTAGGTAGCGGACTATATAGTGTTCCCAGACCTCAGCAATCAACTTGATGTTAATTCTTTATTTTAACCAATAGGAAAGATGGACAAAAATACCCATGTAAGACCAAATGGAATCAAACACCCTTTTACCCTTTAAAGCCCTCTGAAGGATGTGGCCCCTGGAGGCCACTCTGCTCTTCCCAGCACATATCCATACATGACAGATAAAGACAGGGAGTGTGTTTGTGTGGCTGCTGATTGTGTTGTGAATGTAGTCTGAGAGCACCCTCTACAGGCACTCTTAAGGCACTGGAATGAAAGGATGCCTCTTTAGCACTCTGTGTAATTCTATTTAATAACATATTTGTATCAGATCAGCTTTGCATTAATGTGAATGCATGCGGACACAATCAAACGCACATGGAATTGTGTGCACAATGCAAACGCGGTACAGAGACCAGTCGTGTGAATGTACAACATGACCTCTAACTGTGTTCCCAAGTACTCTTTCTAGATAAAGATGTCATATTTGTGTTTTACTTAATTTTAAAAAATCATTGCACTTTTATAAGAGAAACTTGGAGCTATGTGTTAACATCTCAGTATATATTTATATATATATATATATATATAAAAATGGGTGCCTTTTCATAAAAAGACAATTTATGAGAAGATGAAAAAATTAACCTGTATAATATTGTGAGACATTTTTTTTGTTTTTTTTTTGTTTTCTCTTCATCGCTGTTTAGTTGAAATGTTGATGTGCAAATTCCTCTCAGGTTCTCAGGTTTTGCATTCTTGTACAGCTTTGTGTTCTCTAATCAACTCCAGGCAGTCGTACATAGCTATCACTTCTAACCTCACTGTGCTACAATGTCATTTTAATCTTTAGGAAAGGAATATTTTTTGTTGTTGTCTACAGCTCGGCTCAAGTACTATAAACTGTATATTTCAACTGCAGCTGTACTGAATGGACAGAGTGACATTGAATGAGCGTTGGTTAACTTTCTGATAATAACTGAAAACATTTAGAATGACCAGAAAATAAGCTTCCAGAATACGTCTAACGTGGTCATGACATGTTGTTTTGATGAGATGTGGCTCTGTGGCTTGGAGAGCTTTCTCAGTGCTGCAGATCAGGAAACCAAATGGAGACAGAGTGCAAAACAATCGGTGCCACGATAAAGTGCTGCAGGAATGAGACCTGAAACCCGACGTAAAGGAACAAAGGAACATAGGACCCGGGGAACATAGGTACGCTCCCCCAGCATATGAAGTGAATGGGGAGGGAGTCATTTTTTCCTTTTTTAGCCGGACTTAACTGCACTCTGTCTCTATGAACACTGCTCTCCTTTGCACAAACTCATCTCATCACAATCAACAACAAAAAATGGCACAAAATCTCTGTTCTTTCTGGTTGTTGTAACTATTGGGGTTTTGTACAGTTAGATGCAACCAGACAAACCAAACTCTGAAACCCTGCTTGTCCACCTCTCCTGCCTGCTCTCCTTCTTCTCTCGTTTCTTTATTGTTCCACTCTCCCATCCTCATCTACTTTTGTTTGACACTAGGCTGTGTGATGATTAGTCAGTTTCATTATTTGTAATTTCAACATGATGATAGTGAATGATAGGGGGCTTTTGATTCAGTTACCAATATGCAAGACAAATAAATGTGTTCATGTGACCTACCTTTTTTTGTCTGTTTGGTATTGTTTTGTGGTGTCCATGCTTGTCATGTTTATTTTTTTGTATTAATTATCAGGACCATAACCTCCTCTATGACATGCTCTTACAGGCCTTGTTTCTGGTGTCTGCTGGTCAAAACTTTATGAGGGTTGTACTGGGAGGACTTGCTGGTGACAGGTGGTGTCTAATCTACTCACAAGAAGGTGGTGGAACTAGGACATGGATAGTTAACCCACATAACCCAATTAAATAAAACCAAACCGCAGATTAAATAAAAGATACAGGAATAAAACCTACCTTTCCTTAAACGTCCCCTCACTAATGAGCGACGTCACCCGCACTGCGACCATGTTTTGCTCCATCACGAGGGGGGCGGGGGGGTCGGTGTGAGGGGGACGGGATTCGACACAACACCGGTGTGTTTTCACTGCGGTTGTCCTTGTACAGCCATGGATAACACGCCGGACTATCCTTCGCTACTGTTTTTATGGTGACGGTGAGTTTTACGTCACCGCTAGCCCGACAGACAGGTTCCTGTGCACCTTACGCGATGGTACATTCCGCAGCTGGGTGCGAGTGAAGTCAGCGGGCTGAAGGAGCACCGTTATGTTCCTGTAGACCTCAGGTAGGCAACAGCACCGACCACTAGCACCGACCACCAACACCGACAACCAACACCTCCTGTTATACTCCGCGGGCAACGCCGACATCCGGGTATCACAGCTATATACATGATTCAGGCTAAGGTTTGACAGCTAACGATTCTCTTGTCGATGTTTCTAGCTAGCTTACATCCTCACACTGTGCCAGAACAGTGCGTCAGTTTCAACGCGTCACCGTGAATGACGTCAGAGGCACAAGGTAATCTTTAATATCAAAACGATACGGCTGCATTACGGTTGTGTCTGTCCCCTTTCATGCGTTTTACGTTCAAGCGGCGACTTCTGAAATGTGAAGCCAAAACTGAAGAGCCTTAAACTGTCATCCTCTCTGCTGGCCACCAGGGGGCGACTCCTCTCCTTATCACTTGATGTATTATCTCAGTAAACATTGTAAACATGAGTTTATGGTCTCGATCTCTAGTTTCAAGTCTTCTTCAATCCAGCATGATGTTCATTTCATACATTATGGTCCATTTAGTGTAAATCAGACTTCCGTGCGTCATTAAAAAGTCTAAAGATTTGGAATGCGGCCGCTCTTTATGTCTACACACAGATAAGATAGTAATGAGAGATGGACATGTAAAAGTAACTTTAGTGTAGATGCATCCGCATGGTTTATTTCAAGTAATGTGTGTGTGTGTGTGTGTGTGTGTGTGTGTGTGTGTGTGTGTGTGTGTGTGTGTGTGTGTGCGTGTGCGTGTGCGTGTGTGTGCGCGTGTAGAATGCCGTCTCTGTCGGAGCAGCTTCAGGAGGTCCGGAGTCGGGCTGAAGTGTGTCTGTACTCCGGCGGGAGGGTGGTGGAGGTGCGGGTCGGGGTGATGGCTATGGCTAATCTGCCCTTACCGCCCTGCTCCAAATACTGCCACATCACCGCGGAGACCATGGTCATAGAAAACAGCTTTGGGAGCAATAGGAAGGAGGTGAGAGAGAACCATTTGAGTGTGGACAATGTTAGGATGCATCTTTCTTCTGACCAATATTAATTCCCATTTATTCCCAACTTGGAATAAATGGCTCTGCAAAGACAAAACAACTGTGTGCGTTGGTGGAGATTAATTGCCTGTTTGTATTTCAGATTGAACTACACACTATTTACCTTATGTCCTAATTATCTGTGTTTCTTCTTCAGACCCTTGCATCTCTGCAGCGCTTGTCTACAGCATTGAACATCCTGGAAAAGTACGGCTGTAATTTAACAAACCCCAACAGGCCGAAGTACTGGAGGACTGTGAAACACAACAACCCTGTGTTCAGAGCCACCGTTGACGCTATTCAGGTAACAAAATGACACGAGAGTTTAACAGTAAGTTTACTGACATCATACGCACAACATTACTACAGTCTCACTGTTTACATATATTTAACCTTAAAAAAAATCTTATATTAATTTTTTCAAATTTCAACACTTCCATTTCAAAATAAAATGCATCTAGTGTCTGAAATACTCCCCATATGGATAGATAATCTGGAAATGCCATTTCAGCCTCACTTAAACCTTTTTTTTCTTCTAAAATAAATATAAATTATATTTATAATGAAATTCAATAAAATATTCTGGACGATGTAGATGTTCTGTAGAAGGAAGTTTTAAGGTCACGCTCAGCTGTTTGGGGAAAGTA
Organism: Eutrigla gurnardus; assembly: GCF_963514095.1. Classification (NCBI taxonomy): domain Eukaryota; kingdom Metazoa; phylum Chordata; class Actinopteri; order Perciformes; family Triglidae; genus Eutrigla; species Eutrigla gurnardus. The sequence goes on along the minus strand of NC_139918.1, from coordinate 30,774,940 downwards.
AAGAAATAAAGTTGATCACACGTTACATCCTGTTTGTTCTTTCCCACTCCCAGGGAGGACGAGCGGTGCTCTGTCTCTATGGTTACTCCAATCAGCAGCCAGATGGGCTCAGCTTCCCTGATGATGTCACAGATCCTGATGTGGGCTGTGTTGCCGCAGTAACACTTGAAGTGATGAGTCTGAGGATGGAACTGGAAATGCTTATTAAGGTGTGTGTGTGTGTGTGTGTGTGTGTGTGTGTGTGTGTGTGTGTGTGTGTGTGTGTGTGTGTGTGTGTGTGTGTGTGTGTGTGTGTGTGTGTGTGTGTGTGTGTGGCTTTACTCATTGTCTTGAGAAAAATGGTTCCTTTGCATCTTGTGTGGGCATCAATGTCACGAGCAGTCTTAAATATGTGTGCATTTGTTTCTTACTGTCTCCAGAGGTAAATAGAGTTTCAAACACTTTAGATTTTGTCTAAGTGTAACAGAGCATTACGTTGATTGTATAGCCATAAACTACTCTAGTATCCGTATACGTGAATACCTAAAGAAAGCACTAATGATAACTCTTGTGTTTGATCCCAGGAGGCTCATCCCCACCCTGAGTTCTATGAGAGAATCATTCCTACACTAAGACACAAGGTGGATCGTTTTATAATAAAACTGGCTCTTTTATTCTAAAAAGTCTGAATGAAAGCATCTCTTATTTTAAACTTTATGCTAATCCTTCTTCACGTTCCTCTTCTCTCCTCTTAGGATGTGGGTCTCAACACTGACGCCGTGATCTGCCACTTCTCCTCCACGTCCTGCCGTTCAGGCGGTCAGACCAAGTCTCTGGCCTTCCCCCTCCGCCATCACTCCTCCAAGGAGAGCAATCGAGGCCAGTCCTTGTCCTCCAACCACCAAAGTCTCCGGACCATTCAGGTCCTTTCCACCTCCTCGAACAAACACCCCGGTGAGGAGAGAAGGCATAATTTCACTGTTTGGTTGGCTATGTATTTATTTGAGTTCCCCATGCTAAAGTGGTTTCGGTGTGTATTAGTGCCATTTTAAGAGTTTTTAGACATAGTGAGGATTATCTGGATAATATCGTAATATCTTGACCCTCGCTTGGTGCTTTTTTGTGTTTCTTTCACTACAGGATTATAGTCACTAAAAATAACAATCTTGAGAAATTGCACCTTTCTTTAGTTTGTTACACACTTATATAAAACTGTAGTCTTCCTGTGTGGGAAACTGAGTTGTTACTTTGTATTGGTATACTTTATTCTATAGCTTTTGCACAGTGTGCTACTAAAATATCTTGATTTTGTGATGATGTTATCTGTGAATTGTAGAAAATAATGTGAGGCATTTGGTGCAGTGAATCCTTGTGTCCGTTTCAGAGAACTGCAATATCTGTGGAATATTCCGCATCTCTGCCCACTGCCTCACCTGCCTCCAGGGACTCTGCTCCGAATGTGACAGACTGTACCACTCATGCCCTGAGAGGTCCAACCACCGTCGAACGGCTGTCTCCTCTTCCTCCTCTTCATCATCGTCGTCATCATCAACACCATCCCAAAACAGGAACAGTCACAGGTATGACATATAAAATGGCAACAATTGACAATGATTCCACTGGTCCACTGACTTCTTGACAATTCAAAGTTCATTCCAGGATTCATTGAACAATTTCATAATCTATCTAGGAAGCGAACGCATTACTTTTAAATGTGCATAGCGGTATTATGGTCGTTAAAGCTAAGCAAAGTCTGCTGACAGTTTAGACACAGTGGATGTTGATGTGATAGTGTGTGAACAGTATACTGTTAGAATAACAGTCTCCACTGTTTCCCCTGTTTCAGTTCTTCCACCTGGCGTTGCCTCCACTGCACGAAAGTCAACTCGGTCCAGGACGTCCTGTGTGAGGCGTGTGAGCGCCCTCGCTTGGAATTAATCAGCTCTAAAGCAGATGAATCTCAGCCTGCCACCATCACTGGTCTGTGTCCAGTATCCCAACCGACCTCCTTTATTCTGCTGCTTTCTAGTTTCCTCTGTGACATAGAAACTGAGATAGAAGCAACTTCATCTACCCTTCCCTTGCTGGCTCTTATTATTGGAGACGAGGCCTTTTTTTGAATACCAGCTTTTATTTTTTACATTTACACTTGATCTTTCCTCTCTTTGGCCCTTTCATTGTCACTAGACATTGGCTGAAGCTGATGTAGGTTTCACTTCTGGACTGTTACATTTAGATCACGTTGAGGATGATGTTTTTAGTGATAACGACTTGAATGGACTGACCTGTGTTGATGTTTTCTCCTCAGAGTGGCAGTGTAAGAGCTGCACCATGGTGAACGCAGCCAGCAGTGTCCTGTGTGAAGTGTGTGAAAGGCCACGTCTGGCCACACGACCTCCAGTGACCCCGTCACACCCCCCCATCACCCCTCCCAGACCACCAGCGCCAGTACTGGGCATGCCCGGTGACCCCGATAGCCAGGTCAGTTAACTGTGTGTGTGTGTGTGTGTGTGTGTGTGTGTGTGTGTGTGTGTGTGTGTGTGTGTATAGTATCTCAGTTTTAATATATACAGTATCTCAATATTCCCTCCCTGTCTGTGTGTTTCCTTTCCAGTGGGTGTGTCAGTTCTGCACCTATCTGAACTACTCTCCTGCGACAGTGTGTGAGATGTGTGACTTGACTCGCCCAGAGCCTCCCCCCCTGCCCATGAAGCTCCGCCCCCCCTCTCCTGTCAGACGGGTCCCCGCCCTGCCAATCAAACCCAAAGAGCCCGCCCCTGAAGACCTGGACTCCTGGAGGCAGAGGCTGATGAAGGAAGAGGGACTGAAGCTCATTCAGTTGATTAGAGTAAGTCACCTTCATCATTGACCTTCTGTATCCGACCTTTTCATGCAGAGATGTTCCAGTAGCGTTTTTTTCTGAGCTAGCTACTAACTAGCTGTTAACAGTTGACGTTAACTAGCTAGCTAGTAACTAACTGCTAACAGCTAATATTGACTTGCTGATGATTTCAACACAGATTTGTGGTTGAGTGTAGCATTCTCAGGGAAAAACTAGGGTGCACAGGTTACACACAGGTGTGTAGTCCTAGTTTGCACATGTGCAGAAGTGACAGGATTTACGTATTGGGGAGAGAGTGACATGTGTTGCTGTTGTTCCTGTGTAGCATAAACTAATGTTGTTAACATGATAGCAGATCTGTACATAGACTCGGATGCTCACGATCAGAAGCCATTTTCCATACTGGTATTGGAGCAACTCTACTTTCATGTCTCTATCAGGATGGGGAGAAGAAAGGAGTGAGTCCAGAGGAGGTGTACACAAGCATGAAGGTAGCGGGGGACACCAACATCCTACCATGCAAGTGGTTAAAGGCGGAGCTTCCTCTGCTGTTGGACAAGATCAGCACACTGGCGGCAACATCTTCCCTTCAGGCTGTTTGTGACAAGACAGAGCACACAGTCAGTATGCTTCTCACTACCTTCAGGGTCTTTACCGTCACTGTTTCCTATCAGTGGTTGACGTCCCTCTAACACAGAGCAGGTCATGTGAAGCTCCTGCCGAGGATGCTGGGAAAGAGGCGGAGACCGAAAGTGTCATCCAGCTGTCCAGAACAGAAGCCAAGCAGGCCTGGCTGACAGCAGGGGGCGACACCAAGAGAGCTGCCAGGCAAGCTCTGAGAGACAGACTCGCCAAGGTGACCAATGCTGTCTGGAGATACACAATATATATCCCATCATTCCTTTTGTCTAGAGATGGCAGCATTTCTTCTGTCCCTCTCAGGTGAAGGAGCTGTGTGTGCTGGGCTTCAGCGATGAGGCTCGTTGTCATGACGTTTTGAGGCAGAGCGGTGGTGAGGTGAGAGGGGCCCTGGCCCTGCTGCAGAGGCCCCTTCTGGAGTCCTTCCACAAGCAGATCTGGAACGACAAACCCGAACCTCCCGTCGACATCCATCACCCAGACAAACAGGTGGGACCAGTCACAGGAGTGTAGGTCAGATAGGTGTAGAACTGACACGCCCACTAGACAGGAAACGCTCATACACGGAGGAAGAAAAAATGTCATGTAATACAATAATACACCACTAATAATCAGGTGGAGACACCAGATAGCAGCAGAGAGAAGAGATGGTGGTGAGGGTGGGATGCATCTTTCAGGATGCTGCTGGTTCGGCGAAGGCAGCGACTCCTGAAGACTCCTCTGTAGGAATGAGCTCAATGTGAACACAGGATAAAAATAATTTCACCTTGTATTTCTATCTTCTCTCCCAGCGCATATGTCGGAGGTTACTAGCGGTGTACGATCTTCCCAGCTGGGGTCGCTGCGAGCTTGCACTGTCGCTTCTTCTGGAGCACAGCGCCACCTACTCGCTGGAAGACGTAGTGCAGGCTGTGCGGGAGTCCCATGACAGGGAGTTTATCAAGAGAGTGCTAGCTAAAGAGTGTCCCATCTGCCTCTCCGTCTTCCCCCACAGCAAGGTACCGAGACGGCAGACGTTCACGTTCAAGAGTCGTGTCAGCGCCGAAGCATCGCTCACACCGTTTTTCCCTCTCTCTCTCTCCCAGATGCAGTCTCTGACGTCGTGCCAGTGTTCTGTGTGTTGTGGTTGTTTCCAGCAGCACTTCACCATCGCCGTGAGAGACAAACACATCAGAGACATGGTGTGTCCCGTCTGCTGGGAGCCCGACATCAACGACCCTGAACACCTCAACAGCTACTTCTCCACCCTGGACATCCAGGTAGGAAAGAGCCAAAGGGGGGGTGAGGGAGGATGACACTGCTGAAACTGTGAGAGTCACTACCTCCAAGTCTTGAGGTGGTGGTGGTCTCTGAAGGAAAACCATGGGTTGCACCTCTGGGTCAGGACTGAATCACTAGGCGTTTTTACACAGAGATCACAGATTTTGTGTTTTGTGCTCCAGCTGAGAGAGTGTCTGGAGCCAGATGTCTATGAGCTGTTCCATAAGAAGCTGACAGAGATGGCTCTGATCAAGGACCCCAAGTTCCTCTGGTGCTGTCATGTGAGTCACTCTTGGCTTTGTCAACACATAGTTGTATACACATGTTTTTTTAAAGCATGAGCAACACTAAGTAAGCAGTCGACGCGTTACGGTACGAAGATAACAACACATATATGTTGTCTCCTCTTCCCTCTCCTCCCCCTCAGTGTTCATATGGCTTCATCTATGACGGAGACCAGCTTAAAGTCACCTGTTTTCAGTGTCGTAACAGTTTCTGTGCTCAGTGTAAAAAACCAGTAAGTATGATTTGATCTCCCTCTTCATGTTTTCTACTTGCTGGTTTAGTCTCCCACCAATCATATTGTCGTAATTAGATTGTTTTCATGTTTTATTAACGTTTTAGATAAAGATAAAGTCAGGGACACACAAGGAGACTTACAGTGTAACAGGATCCATCGGTTTCCTCCCATAAAAATGTTCTGCATTATTTTCACCTTTCTGGATTTTAAAAATGAAAGCCGTACATTTGCACACATTCAGCACCATCATCGTGGACAGCACTGCACAGTGCACACTGTAAAATATTTTATGTTGTCTCGTCATGAAATGGCTAACTGAGTGCAGTTGGTTCACAGCTGACCGGTGTAAAAGTGTGTTTCTGTCTCTGCAGTGGGAGTCTCAGCATGCAGGATTATCCTGTGAACAGTACCAGTCATGGAAGAGAGAGAATGATCCGGAGTACCAGAGACAGGGTCTGGCTGGGTACCTCCGAGACAATGGCATCAGTAAGCAAACACGTCCACCATATGTACTGTAGTATCTGTTGTCCTTTAGCTGGAGGGGCAGGAATGAGATAGAATTTGTATCCTAGACTAGAAAACTGTTCCTCAGTGTACTGACACTTCCTTCCTTCCTCTCGCTCTCTCTGTTTTTCCTCTTCCTCACCATTCACATCCTGCCCGTCCCTCCTCCTCCTCTCCTCCCTAAGCCTGTCCCAACTGTCGCTTTCAGTATGCCTTGTCCAAAGGAGGCTGCATGCATTTCTGCTGCTCACAGTGTCGCTACCAGTTCTGCAGTGGCTGCAACAACCCGTTCCACACTGTAAGTCTGTGTTGACCTGGAATATGGCAGCGATACCTGACCTTTTACAGGGTCTTGAAGGATGCTAGAAAAGAGCTCACAAAATAAAACGTATGCAAACTTTTCAGTTTGACTGAAATGCCTCAAACACATTTAGTGTGAATGCACCTTAAAGGACCATACAAGTGTTACTACATGTTGTTGTCCATCGGCCACCTAGTTTACATAAACCTCCACCATGTTTACCAAAAATATCTTATTTTTTAGATAGTTTTAACATTGAGGTAATTAACATTTAACATCCTTGTGTCTTCCTGTCAGACCTGTGCCGTGGACGAGTGCAGTGTGTCTGGATTACATGCCCATCATCCCAGAGACTGCCTCTTTTATCTGAGAGACTGGGAACCTTCCAGACTGCAGGCTTTACTGCAGGTACTCACCAGGCGGTGGCAACGTCCAGATCTGAAGAGTGAAGCCAAAGCTGAAGTGCCTAAACCTCAAATTCTCTCTAGTGGCCAGTTTGGGCTAAATTGGAATGAAGTGACTTTTATTGATTGGGTATTACCCATGATTAATACTAATAGACTTGTCAATTTTCTGTGGAGTGTTTAAATATTTCATTATTTGAAAACATAAGTTTTTTTTTCAACATTTCAGATACAGGATCCAAATATTTCACAAAATAGAAAACAAAAATTCTGAAAGCAGAAAACACAACATTTCTGTGTTGTTTTCCAAAATGTGTTCTTTCACTTGGTAATTGTGCTTTTCTAAAAGGTGATTCCGTTTCATATTTTGTTGTGTTTTCTATGTTGAACTCTTTTTCTTTGTGACTCCCAGAATAATGGAGTGGCCTTCAACACTGAACCCCCTCCTGGAACACAGACAGGTAGGTGGATTTAGCTGATTTAACTGTCATGCTTTGTTAGGTCTGTCTGCAAGACGACAAACTAACAACTTTTAAAAAGCATGTTTTCTGAATGGAGTCTGGTTGATGGGTGCTAGGTTATGCTTACATTGTAGCTGCTCCATCAACACTCTAAAGGTCGTCTAGACATAAATACAGCAGCGACCTTGTTGTTTGGACCACAGACAGTCTCTGGTTTCTCCACATTGTCTGGTCTGGTCTGGTCTATAGACCAATATGAGAAAATCCAAGATATCAAAAAATGCCAAACTCAAGCCTTAAAACCGTAGTCCACAAACCAATGGATGATGTGTATTGCATTTTAGTGTTGTCCAGCAGAGAGCAGCAAAAACCTGCCAATACTAAACACAAAGAAAGTTAGTTTCCATGAGGGGGTGCTGCATGCTAAACTGAAAAACAGTCAATAATCACATTTTAAGGGCAGAACCATGAGCAGACCTTATATGTGCATCTTAATTCCCTTTTACCCCTTTGGTATTTTTTATCTCTCTTTATTTTTCTTCATCTGTATTTTATTTCAGGTCTGTGTGGAGTGATAGAGCAGAAGGACGAGGGAGGTCAGCAGCCAGACTCGGCTTGTGGAGCGCAGACGCAACCTGGACATGCTGGACTCTGCGAGTATGATGACTTGCTCTTCAAATTATGTGCTCCAGTATCTATCCTACACCCCAACATGTTATATGTGCTCCAGTATCTATCCTAGACCCCAACATGTTATATGTGCTCCACTATCTATCCTAGGCCCCAACATGTTATATGTGCTCCAGTATCTGTCCTACACCCCAACATGTTATATGTGCTCCAGTGTCTATCCTAGACCCCAACATGTTATATGTGCTCCAGTGTCTATCCTAGACCCCAACATGTTATATGTGCTCCAGTGTCTATCCTAGGCCCCAACATGTTATATGTGCTCCAGTGTCTATCCTAGACCCCAACATGTTATATGTGCTCCAGTGTCTATCCTAGGCCCCAACATGTTATATGCGCTCCAGTGTCTATCCTAGACCCCAACATGTTATATGCGCTCCAGTGTCTATCCTAGGCCCCAACATGTTATATGTAATCCAGTATCTATCCTAGACCCCAACATGTTATGTGCTCCAGTATCTATCCTAGGCCCCAACATGTTATATGTGCTCCAGTATCTATCCTAGGCCCCAACATGTTATATGTGCTCCAGTATCTATCCTACACCCCAACATGTTATATGCGCTCCGGTATCTATCCTAGACCCCAACATGTTATATGCGCTCCAGTAGTGCTGGGCGGTATGACCAAAAATGTATATCACGGTATTTTTCAAAATGATATCGGTTTCACGGTATTTGACGGTATTTTTTTTTTCAAGCACGACTGGGTGTTAACCTTATTTTCTAATAATTTAGAGAATAATTACTGCAGTAAATTGGCTTGGACTGACATATTTTAATGTCATAAGGAGTGAATATTGTAGAAAAACATTAATGTCCACACTAGCATTAATGATGTGAAGGAATCAGAATGCATGACTGTTGCAGTCAAAATACAGAACCCTTTATTGTTTTGCAACTTGAAAAAACATATTTTGTAAACCAACTGGCTACACAATGTAAACAATACGTCTCCTGTAACTGCAAAATGAAGACTTCTTTATCCACTGGACATCAATTAAGGCAACATCCATAAATAATATTGAAACAAATAAATAGTTCCACAGTTTGCTTTTCTTGTCGTAGGCAGTCCCCCTAGCAAACGCGTCTTTGAGTGACATTTGACTCGTCTCTTCTCCCGCAGTGCGAACAGCGGCTACAACTTTAGCCCGACGGCATTTGCAGAATATTGTTGTTTGTTCGACGTCGATTTTTTAAAGCCGAAGAATTTCCAAACAACAGACACGGCTCCTCTTTTCGGCACAAGTTCTTCTGTTTCATTGCTTGCTCGTTTGGAACTTTCGGCGAAAGTTTCGGCGAAAAAAAGAAATGGATAAACACGGCGAAAGTTTCGGCAAAAAGAAACTTTCGCCGTGTTTATCTATTTTTTCACCGCATCTTACGCTCAACACAGGCTGTGCTCTCGCATGCTGCTTGTTTGGTGCAGCTGCTAAACAGCCCCCTCTCAAACAATGTCCGGCGGCGCGACGTTCCGCCGCTCTGCGTTCCCGACGTTCATACGCTACACACTCACCGGTATTGGGGTATATGACAAATGCATATCATAAACAAAAAAACCACCGGTATTCGGTATGAACCGGTATACCGCCCAGCACTACGCTCCAGTATCTATCCTAGACCCCAACATGTTATATGCGCTCCAGTATCTATCCTACACCCCAACATGTTATATGCGCTCCAGTATCTGTCCTAGACCCCAACATGTTATATGCGCTCCAGTATCTATCCTAGACCCCAACATGTTATATGCGCTCCAGTATCTATCCTAGACCCCAACATGTTAAATGTGCTCCAGTATCTATCCTACACCCCAACATGTTATATGCGCTCCAGTATCTATCCTAGACCCCAACATGTTATATGTGCTCCAGTATCTATCCTAGACCCCAACATGTTATGTGCTCCAGTATCTATCCTAGACCCCAACATGTTATATGTGCTCCAGTATCTATCCTAGACCACAACATGTTATATGCGCTCCGGTATCTATCCTAGGCCCCAACATGTTATATGTGCTCCAGTATCTATCCTAGACCCCAACATGTTAATGTTTATCTTGCAACACCAGCTTACTGTGGACGTTTCCAATGTGTTCATGCTAACCTGGTGTTGTGCTGGTGTCCAGGAAGCATTACCGGGAGTATCTGGTCAGCCTGATCAACAGCCACTCCATCGACCCCGCCCCCCTCTACAGCTCCAACGAGCTGCTGCTGGCCTGCAGGAGGTACAAGGTGGACGACGCCCGCAGGGACGGGGAGGACGGCTTCACCTACTACAGCAGACTGCTGGAGGTGTGTGTGTCTCTGTGTGTGTGTCTCTGTGTGTCCATTCAGTCTATGAGTTTTACTGATACCGTCACACTAACATCCCTGTGTCTCTCTGCAGAAACTGAGGGATGAAGTACGCCTTGGTGACAAGGTGCCACGCAAGAAATAACGAATGACTTCCTGTGATCATGTTGACCTTTCTACTCCGCTAGAGACATACAATGGCAACAGTTTGTTTTGGGTTATGGATTTGTGGATGTTCTCTCATGTGATGTCTGGAGTTTTAATGTGAATTAGGTCACATGTGACGTAGAAGCACCAGGCCACACACTGTCAGCGTAGAGTCGAACTACCTGCTAGTATTTCATGAATCTGGTTATCAACTGGCTCAGTTCACTCTAGTTGCTTTGAGCACATTCACATTGATGCGGCAGCTTTCTTAATTACAAGCCAATCACATGCAACACCAACAGAGCAGGGCAGATTATTTAGTCGTGCACAAGATGACACCACAGGAATTATGGAGCTGCAGGTAAAAGGAGGACAATTAGTGGGAAAATATCCTGTAAAATCTGTTCTCCTTTTTACAAAATGTCTTCAAATAGTTAACAGTGAAGAAAAGCTGGAGGTGAAAAAAAATTAAATTAAAGAAAATAATTTAATGGGAGCAACAGAAATTAATCACAATCAGCTACAATTGTTATTCTGCATTTGTGGTTTAAACCCAGAGTTGACAGACAAATGTGTAAAAAACAATGTAATTGATTTATTTTTGAAATATATTTTTTATTGTAAACTCAGCTTTTGTCCCTTTTAGGATCCCGTAGGCCAAATTTCTTTGTTCCTAGGACGGCGAAGCGATGACCCGCCCTACTCTGCCAAAGAGGAAGTTCCTGTCTCCGAAGTAGGCGTGGACGTCGCACGTTTCGCCTCGTTTTGAAGTGTTGTGAACGCCGTCAGGATGGATGAATGCTGATTGGATTACATGTATTTATCATTTATTTTTTGCTTACATTAGATGCCAACAGACATATTGATCATTACGAAAATGAGTTTGCCAACTTCAGCTGCCAGATCTCACGAGTGAAAAGCCTTTGCACACGGTCCGTTTTTTTAGAATTCATCTTTTTTTTATGTCGTACAAAAAAAATTTGTAGAGAAACCTTGCCAACTGAGTACGATGCATTTTATGTTTATTTGTTGCGAAAATTCGTAATGTAAACAAAACCGCTGGAAGACTCGACAGCTATGCATAATATAATCTTTTTCTTACATCTTTTGTTTGCAATCAGTTCCTACCATCCCTCAATCCCAAGATGCTCTGCAATCGATGCCACAATCTTTTTTCGTGAAGTTCGTAGCTCTACGGTGGCTCTGAGTGGTCAAACAACGCTTTATGACAAATGCGAAAAACGCAGAAATCAAACCAGTTACATATACTTTTTTTGACTGACGAAGGTTTCTGAGTGCAAATGTGATTGACCAGACATGAGGTTGTATTTGGTTTTTAACTTGCTACGATTTAGAACGAAAAAAACGACTTGGTGTGCGAAGGTTTTTAGTGAGACAGTTAATTTTACAAAGTTAATTTTCTGGCTGAAAAAATGCGATTTCAGTGTCAGGATGTTCAGATGGTTTGGCTTGTGAACAAAATGGACCATTATTTACTTTGGTGACTATGGAGTGAAAAATTCCGTCATGTGTTCACCTTCACGTTTCCCGTCGGGTTAACGTGCTGCCACCTACTGGACTCGGAAAGAAAGACACTCTGACGGAGTCGAAGGTCCAGCTCATAAACACGCCTGACATTATCGCAGCATGGTGGCCTATGAAGGACATTTCTACTGGCTGTTTTGGGGTTGTTTTTTTTTACAAGGCTAACTGAATCTCATCATATTAATAAGAAAAACAATCATTCTCAAATGCATTAAAACTATAGTAATTAGCCTGTTTTGGAAACGGCTTAGAAAGTACAGATATTTCTTTTAAAATGTAGAACATGTCAGAAAAATAAAAAGGCAAGTAAAGTACAAATACTTGAAATGTCTATTAACGAAGTATTTGTACTTCCACCTCTGAAGACAAATGACACACCGGGAAAGTTTACTGCACATTTGTTATTATTGTAGTTTTATTTACCACGTGTGAAGCCAAGTAATATTTATTATGCATGTTTAAACACGACATGTGAGTATCATAATGGTCAGAAAACGGATGGTTTGTGCTGCTGAGACTGATTTAATATTCAGCCGGACGTCCAACCTGGAGAATGTCTGTGAGAACTGCTTTAATAACTGTTATTCTTGTTGTCTGGTAGAACTGCGATGCGTGAAACCCAGAGAGCATGTCTGTACTGTAACTCCCAATAAATGGCTTGTATGGATCTTTCAGACCACGTGACACGCGTCAGACTCTACTTGGTGACACTACTAGCACTACTGACGCTCAGCCAGAAGGTTGTGGGTTCGACTTAGATTAGTCTTTATTAAAAGTGACGATGGAATCAATAGATCATGAGTCGGTGCCAGGAGAGACAAGTGTCCTCATGGCTGACAGGAGAGACTGCAGGGAACCGAGGACAGTGATCCTGTGACCGGTCCATGTCTGTCTCTCACTGCCCCCTGGTGGCGCTGTGATGCCGGCTACACCTGGACAGGTTGTCAGTCCATCCATTCACTCAGAGTCTCCAAGTCACCTGAACCATAAAAGGAAAGAATCACCTCAACCGGAGTGGGATTCGAGCCCATATCCCCCGGGTCAAGTGGCGGCAGCGCGACACCTCCGCCACCAGAGAGGCCCGAACTGTAACCGGAGTTCTGGATCCGATGGGCGCCTTGAGGACTGTGTTGCGTTCATAGATATAAAGTCTGGCGGCTCCGTTTGAGTCTCGTAACCCTTTTCAGATCAATAGCCACATTAAGGGGTCTCTTAAATGACCGAGCTACTTTAAAGGATCACTGAATCACATGAAGAGGTTTTACCATTCTCTCCGTCTCTCTCAGACACGGACCCAGCCAGTCCTGGTTTGGACCGGGTCCCGTGTGGAGGTCTCTGTACCATCTGTGCCACCCATCTCACCGGCGACACGTCGCCTGGAACCGAACAGACCTCCTTCTTTTGTGTCTCGTTTCTCCTCCATCCTTCCTTTCTGATGGCACGTAAACGTTGTTCCGCTTCATTCACAACTTTGGTGATGTTGAGACGCATTTGAGGACCGAGCGGAGCGTCGTTTTTACGCGTTTGGAAGCCGGACAGCTCTTCTCTTGTCAAGCCGAACTGACGGTTGGATACGCGGGTGTTTTTTTTTCTCACACCGGACCTGCTCAAACATTTCTGGCTTTTTCTACCTGATAATTCCGAGTTTCTTCACCGAGAGCTGCTCGCTGTCTGCGGCGCCCGGAGGAGACATGTGGCGCCGGTTCTCACTGCTCGTTTTGTGCTGCGCCGTCAGTGGTCTTGATGCTCTGGAGGCTGAGCCCTCGCGGGAGACGATGCTGGTGACCGAGGCAGCAGAGGTGGATGGACCGGTCCAGGGTGCTCCCCACGCGGCTAAGGCGCAGGACAGTCCGCGGGGAGGGGAGCAGCAGTCCCCGGGGAGGGACGCTCCGGAGCTGAGAGCCGAGTCGCCCACCGCCGAGCCTCTGGAAGAGGAGCTGGCGAACCAGGAGAACGTCATGAGCCAGGTCCGTGCACTCAGAGGTCCTTCCTCGCTACACTGCAAACACAAACTCCTAGTTTAATGACAAAATGCGTACGCGAAACGTACTGTAGAGGAAAACAATCAAATATTGCATAGATTATAAAAAGATACTCTTTAATTCGGCATTATCAAACTTAATTTCCAACACGTTTAAATGTGTTATCCGCTCACATTGTCCTCCTCAGTGTCGCTGCTGGCCGGAGCATTTTTAATATTGGTAAATCATGGTGATATATATGGTCAGAAGCTCGACCCCAGGCCAGATTAGTTTCCCTTTCTCCTCATGTGTGTCAGATCACATCTCAGTTAGTTTCTCTGTGAACTCAGGAACATTTTCCATCCACTACATCAAGTGCAAAAAAAGTAAAAAAAGAAGAAAAAAAACCCACACAAGAATGTCAAACGTAAATTTTCTTATTTCCAACATGAAAATGAGATTGAGTGCTTGTATTAGACGGCAGTTTTATTTGAAAAACTAGGCCCATACTTTAGTTTTCCTTTAAACCCGATCCAGGACCGGTCTGTCAGTTCAGCTTAAATGAGTGTAAATCAGATCCAGGCCTCTGTGTGTGTGTGTGTGTGTGTGTGTGTGTGTGTGTGTGTGTGTGTGTGTGTGTGTGTGTGTGTGTGTGTGTGTGTGTGTGTGTGTGTGTGTGTGTGTGTGTGTGTGTTGCATCCTACTGGTGGTTGGTTATGTAATATCCTCCAAACCAAAAAGTGGCTGTTTGTAAACGCCTGCAGCTGTCGCATCACTGCTGCAGCTGCAAACCATCACTGACGCTGCAGCTCTGCTTTTTACTTTTCATTGATCATTTCTAGGTTTACAGACTGATAAAAAAAATACAAATTCTCAAAAAATGGGTCAAAAGTTAAAGGTTGTGTATTATTCATTGAAAGTTTCCATGAAAGTGATGAATCAAACTTCCTCCCTCTCTTCCAGCTGCTGGGCGACTACGACAAAGTGAAGACCGTGTCATCCGGGTCCGACTGTGTGTGTCGCTGTATCGTCCGACCAATCAAACGGTCCGACTGCAGCCGAAACCAAGACAGCGACCTGGCGTCCCAGCATTCTTACAGCGTGGAGACGGTCACCAAGGGAACGGACTGCAAGAAGTGTGTGTGCATGGCTCCCCCGTCCGCCGTGAACCCCTGTGAGGGAGAGTACAGGTTCAAAAAACTACAGGAGGCCAGCAAAGATGACATCAAGGTAGAAGCACACACACAATGTCGGTTTAGTTTGTTGAACTTTAGCTGATTCCCACATGATCTTTTTTTTCTGTGACATTTCTCTTTGTGGTGTTTGCATATTTAGCTGGCGACCATAATTGACCTGTTGGAGGGCTCTCTGTACGGGATGGACTTGCTAAAGCTCCACTCCGTCACCACCAAGCTGCTGAGCAGGGTGGACAACATGGAGGAGGTGAGCACAAACAAACACCACTCAGGTTTCATATTTAATGTCCTGACGGAGCAGATGGAAGCACGCTACGAGGTTCCCAAGGTGTTCCTTCAGCCCAAGACTGAAGCTCCAATCAGAGATACTCGATGACAACACAAGAAAAATAAACTCTTAATAGCCATAATTAATATGATTGCAGTCAGCGGGGCTCGTTATTTATGAACAATCATTTACTTCATCACATTTTTCCACCATGGCAACTCTGTGAGATTGGCTGTGGAGTCGTCTGCTCGGGGTCACCGCCCCTGCCGAGGATGGGATGTTAACGGGATGTCGTCATGTGTGCATTCCAGGCTCTCGCCCGTAACTTCACCGAGAGAGCGAGAGAGAAAGAGCGTGCCAAGGAAAGAGCCAAGGAGAAGGAGAAGGTGAAGAAGGCCCAGCAGAAGAAAAAGAAGGTGAATGATTTGGGTCGTGCAGGAGAGAAAAGTGGAGCGGTTGCCAATGGCAACAAGCAGGTATCGACTGTCTGACATGTCGGAAGCAAAGTCACGCATCTTATATCTCATTATTCAGAAATATTATCTCACCTGAAAATCCCAGGGGGGGTTTTTTCCAATAAATGATACAGAAATGCTCCGGTTCTGTTGCAGAAGAATAATGAAGGCCAGCTGAAGAAGAACCACCAGCACGATGGACTGGAACAACAACAACAACCGACCAGGAATAAGACGGCAACGCAAAACCCAATCAAAGAAAAGACAGAGCCAAAGCAGCCAAACAAAGACAAGAACAGCATGGTGGTCAGGGGCGTGACCTTTTACAAGGCGGAGGGAGAGAGCCACCAAGAGGAGGAGGAGGAGGAGAAAGGGAGAGGGAAAAATAGTAAGTCGAAGGCTTCCTTATTATTGTAAAGCTTTTATGTCACTGATGACCTGAAGTTTCTCCTCCTCACCTGTCAGCATGTCACTCCATCTTAAATGACATGTGACGATATGATCCCGCCAAAATCACATCTGCTTAAAACTCTTAAAGTGGCACTTAAACATCCTGGAATCACTTTACATTTAGTTAAGAAATCATCATAAGGTCTGCCTCCATAAATAATAAATAAATACATAATAAGTCAAGTAAATTAAAAAAATCCTGTATCTAAAAATAATATCTATTTTTCACATCTCTACTGTGACAGTGAGCTAGACAGCTTTTTCAAGCCACTCTATATCATCTCTACATAGCACACATTCATGAATGGATGAATCTGATACATCAGATGTAAATGTTGTCTGGTCTCGGGACTCCTCAGGGCTTCCCAGGACATCGAAATGTCAGGGAAAAAATAATTCAACACAAAAATGTCTTCTTCTCTCTCTCATTTTACTTCTTTTACAGCAGGTCAAACTGCAATTTCTTCACTGGACTTACTGGACATTGAGACATTGAGGACTTTCCCCAAGAAGAGTCCAGCATCTTCAACCACTGTTGGCACACAACTAGAACCTACCCAGCAACCAACCGCTCCCCCGACTACCACCCAACAAACCACAACTACAGCCAGACCAGTTCCCACCACCACCATCACACCAACCACTCAACTAACCAGTAACGTACCACCAACAACTCCACAACCAACAACTCCACCACCAACAACTCCACAACCAACAACTCCACAACCAACAACTCCACAACCAACAACTCCACCACCAACAACTCCACAACCAACAACTCCACAACCAACCACGACCAAACTGACGACTACTTCCCAGCAAACTACAGCCAAACCAGTTCCCACCACCATCCAGCCAACGACTGAACTGACCACTAACGTACCACCAACCACTCCACCACCAACCACTCCACAACCAACCACAACCAAACTGACGACTACTACCCAGCTAACTACTATTCAGCCCTCAGATACCGGTACAGGCCCACCCATTGAGGCGCCTCCCACGGCAGAGTCTCGGCCAGGATCCAAAAGTCGACTCAGCTGGACGGAAAGCCCCGCTGACCAACCTAAAACCACGAAAAAGCCTGGTAGAGACACATATAGGACAGAAGTCTATCTGCTGTTGAGTCTGATTATAGAGTCTTGATCCACAGTGTCTCTTTTGTTCTTCAGTGGTGTGTAAGGACACGCTGGCCAGCATCTCTGAACCGGTTCAGCAGAACTCTTACGGCTTTAGTGATGGAGCCTGGATGAGAGACGGTCGCGGCCACGGCAACGTCATCTACCTTACCAATGGTCACTATGGCAACAACCTCATAGAGTTCCGAGACATGGGCAGCTTCAAATCAGGTACGGGAGTTGTTTGTGTGTGTAGAAGGCAGGCGGCAACCTCCGTTCCTGAAAAGTGCATTATACTTGCATTCTCTCTACTGGCCATCAGGGGGCGACTCTGGTTGCAAAAAGAAATCTGAATGAAGCTAATTCAAGAAATTCACGTCTTAACCCACGTTGAAATATTTCACCATTTTCAGCAAAAACTCAGAAGCTAGAGAGAACCGAAAGACCTTTAGAAAACGTAACCCATTAGCACCACTGAGGTAAACGTTTTTGTACTGTTTATATAGTGGAGAGAACCAGTAAAATATAGAAATACTTTCTGCAGACGCTGGATGACATGTCGACAGTTGAGGTTGCACTTGTTCCAAAGGTCATGTTGTGGACTGGGAGCCTGACCAGCAGCATGTACGTTCTCTGTTTGTTCTTCCTGCTCAGGTCAGCCAAGTAATTCCTACAAGCTGCCCTACAGTTTCACTGGAACAGGCCACACGGTGTTTAACGGGGCGTTCTACTACAACCGCGCCTTCAGCAGGGACGTCATCAGATATGACCTGAGGCACCGATACGTCGCCGCCTGGACCACATTACACGATGCCATACTGGAGGAGCAGGCTCACAGGACACAATCTGAAGTCAGTGTGCTTCATGTGAGCGTGGCGGCTGTGATGTAACTGTACAGGAGAAACGCTGCATGATGATTTACACTGGGGACACTTTAATGGGGTCATAAAAGGTCAGCGCGGGGGAACAAAAACACTACTGGAGTATACTGGAGTTTAAAAGGTCAGATAGCGAAGGGTAGAAACGACTGCTTGTGTTATGTTGTGTAAAGTTCAACATTCTGGGGAAGACATGCTTTTGTTTTTTAGAAGAAATGAGAAGATCGATGCCACCCTCTTGCTTGTCCGTTAGGTGCAGCAGTTTGGAGCTGGTTAGCGTAGCTTAGCATAAAGGCTGGAAGCCCTAAGTTTAATTCCCACTGACCTTCACTTGTTAACACGTTGTATCTTGTCCGTTCCATCTGACCATCAACAGAAATGTGATGGATTGTCAGAAGCTTTTCACTTCCTAAGAGCGTTAATTAGATCTTACCGAGAACCCTTTACTATTCCAATGGTTTTTATCTAGAACCTGTTTAGAGGAACAGAGAACCCTTTTATATCCCGTACATCTTTTGTAGAGCGTAGAGCAGAGAGGAACTGCAGAGTCAGGTTAAAACACTTTAAGTGTGATTGTGTTTGAGATATTTTTGCTGTTTTTCCAGGTGCAGTTTGCCATCGACGAGTCCGGCCTCTGGCTGCTCTACCCGGCTCTGGACACCGAGGGCTTCCACCAGGAAGTGATCCTGCTCATCCAGCTCCACCCCCGAGACCTGCAGCCGATACAGAGCTTCCGCACGGGTCTCCGACGCGGTCGCTACGGGAACAGCTTCCTGGTTTGCGGCGTGCTCTATGCAGTGAACAGCATGGAGCACCACTACGCCAACGTGACCTACGCCTTCGACACGCACACGCTCACCCACACCGTGCCGAGCCTGGCGTTCACCAACGTGCACTCGCACACCTCCCAGCTGGCCTACTGCCCTGTGGACAAGAAACTGTACGCGTGGGACAACGGACATCAGATGACGTATGATGTCATCTTCGCTTATTAACACAATGAAAGGACAAATTACTCTTATCGAGCAAACAAAGCTGAGGACAGATAAGATAAGTGAACAGATGTTTTTGGTTCTAAATGACTGTGGATCGCTCTAACTGAAGGTTTTATATTTGCTGCTTTGTCACGCACACAAGTCAGTATCACGCAGCACCTAACTCAGAAAATAAATTCATGTTTGGAAAAAGGACAAAAACTCCAGGGTTCGTATGAATGAATATAAATAAATGTATTCACACATTTCTCTTTTTATCCAAATGGATGGGTGCACCGACACGTTTCATCCACCAGAGGTTTTGTTGCCTAAACCTACAGACTGGAATAAGAAGGGAATGTAGTCATGGTGACATCACCTCATGGTTTTTTCAGACTACAGCTTGGATGTTTGCAACCGGTGAAGGAAGTGACCATATTTGGGCTGTGGAGGAGCGACGGGTGGATCTAATGAACACAAGCAGCACAGGGGCAACCTTACTGGATCTGGATCCATCTGGATTTTGCTAAAGAAAGTTAGCTTCATAATTCAAGGTCAACTTTACAGCTAAGCGTTAAAGTCATCTTAGTAGCTAACTAGCATTGGTAGCGTGGTAGCAGCCTGTCAATCACCAGGTAGCCCCGCCCTAAAGCATATCCTGCTTTCTGGTCAACTTGAACATGTTGAAATATTTCATGAGGCAAAAATGCGAATTCCCATATTTGCCTCATTCACGACAAATAATTCACCACATGTTTGATGTGAACACAGCATTGCATCTAACATGTCATTTACTTTCAGGGTGTAATAAAGCAGCAGCCTTTTTTCATATTGCCAAGGTCCATACAGTATGTTTTTTTTTTGTATATTTACCCTCATTGCCATTCAGTTATGTTCTGATAGTACGTTTCAGTTCAGGTGAGAACCAGAAAGGGCAGCTTTGCCACATTTCACTCATTTAAAACACAAGACAAGGTTGATTGCAACTGCTAACCACAAGTTTGCCTTTTTCCGTTTTTTTGTTAATTTATAATAAAATATTTAAAAAAGATGAAGGCTCTCCCTTTGTTTCTCTCTCTCTCTCTCCTCATTCCTTCCAGCCAACTGGACATTATTTCTGGGGTTGATTTAGTTTTCCTGGAAGCAGCAGAGCCACTGGAAGGTTCCCAGGATGGAAAACAAGCCCCATCCAGATGCTGGTGAACCTCAGGACACAGACCAGACCTTCTACCATAAGAATCTCATCATCAACTCCTAGAAAGACCATCTCCCGGTGTCTGATAAGCTGGTTTGGTTTTGTTCACAGTTCTCTTCAGATCAAACCAGTCCATATCCACTAAAGCACTAAAGCAACTAACGCATTTATAACAATAACACTTTTTCACAGCAGGCGAGCACAAGGGCCGTTAATAGCTCAGCGTCGTGGACTTGTTTATGGGCCCTCTGCTCCGGTCTAGCAGCTAATGGACTCTCCAGAGAACTAAACCTGACACACACAAAAATGTTAACTGCAAAATAACGGTACAATCGTATGCACAAAATAGGCTATGGCTCACACAAAGTAGGACACCAACTAGAAAAGAGATGGCTCCAAACAACAATATACAAACAAACTGGCTGCAATACGACTTGTGTTCCAGTAAAGCTGATTGGATCCTGTGGAAATTACATCAAAAGTTATATAACTGCCATGTTTATGCATGTGTGTGAGGTGTGTGTGTGTGTGTGTGTGTGTGTGTGTGTGTGTGTGAGGGGTGTGTGTGTGTGTGTGTGTGTGTGTGTGTGTGTGTGTGTGTGTGTGTGTGTGTGTGTGTATGTGTGTGTGTGGTAAGTGACCACCTAGCAGGATGCAGAAGAAAGACGCCCATTCACATCGACTGAATACTCTGAATGTGTGTGTGTGTGTATGTGTGTGTGTGTGTGTTCTGTAGAACTGTCTTTAAACCGCTTGGTCTGAATGTCTGAAAGCCTGGTGACCACCCACACACACACACACACAGACACACATCCTTGTCCATGTGGCAGTGTAAGGACACCAGCCCAGAAGATCGATTCTGGTCACCAGCCTTTCTGAGGGTTGTAAAGGCACGTTCACAACAAACACCAAGCAAATGTTTGCTTCTTGTTAATCGCTCAAGTTTAGGATCATTTGTGTTTATTCTCCTCACACTAGACACCCCAGACCTCCTTACCTCCACATAGACTACGACAAGGTTTCATCCACTGGATTTCAGTTTCGTTACTATACAGATGTCACATACAGATCCCTTTACTCTGTCTTTGTGAGGACCCTCATTGACGTAGTGCATGGCGTAGCCCCGTTAACAATCACAACTAGATGTCTAATTGTTTAAAGCCAAACAGGCCTTCGGAGACCAGAAGACCAGCTCCAAATGTCCTCACTTTCCAAAATTGTCTTCAAGTTCCAAAAATGTCCTCAATCTGAAGGTCTAAAATTAAAACTGGTCCTCACAATGATAGTTGTCAAAGTGAACACACACACAAACTCACAACACACAAAATCCAGAGAACACAGTGCTATCTGTCTAAATTCACTGAGCATAATGTCTGGTTTACCACACACACACACACACACACACACACACACGGCGTAATGCCTGGTTTAAAGATAGCAGCGGTATCTGCATTGACATTCCTGACCACCACTGAGCTAAAAATGTGTACAAACAATGAAAAAGAAAACAGGAGAAAGGAGGTTTATCACGATCACATCACTCACTCTTCGGTTCAATTGTGGGCGAAATGAGAGGGGGAGAATTTAACGAGTATGGAAAGAGAGGAAAGGGGGAGGAGGAGGAAACGGAGGAAAGATGAAGGGAAGGAGAAGTAGAGGAAGGAATAGAGAGCAACGTAAGAGACAAGGAGAGAGAATAAGAGGGATGGATGTCGAGGTCAGAGGTCACAACAAAGGAGTTTCTCCACATGTGAGGTTCTATCGGAGATCCCTGAGGGACCACAGAGGTTACACAGTTACGACATCAAAGCTGATTGGCTTTGCATCAGAGCAACACGCCGATTATTCGCCTCATTCATGTAATTTGCGCCACAGAAATCACCCACCGCAAATTCAGCCAGCGTTAATTCGCTTCATGACTTTATATCGCTTGCGAACGCACCTTGAGGGAGCTTTTGCAAGCCAGGTGGAAAATATACATAATCAAAAGGTTTTTTTCTACGTTCACTCTCACGAATTTCAGGGGGGAAATGAAGATATTAAAATATGTTTTTTGGCTGCGCAGGATATGAAATGCAGAAACTTTGCTTTCGCTTCCAGCCAGACGGAGGAAACACTGGAAAGCAGAGGAGGTGAGCGATGAACAGAGGGCAAGCCGAGGTGAAGGGAGGAGCAAAGTGGTGGAAAATAATACAGAGGGCGACGAGACAGCAGAGACCTGATGTGTCTCCCAGACTTTAGGTCTCAACATCTGTTTTTTCACTCTGAGAGTCTCAGACACACGGAGACAAAAAAATGTTGCGGTCCACACGAAAGATGGAAGCGACACTCGAATGACACGAGCTCAGGTAGCGTATAGAGATACGCTAAGGTTTAAAACAGCTGAAAGGCCAGAAAAAGTTGAATCCATCACGGAACAGAAAACCCGCTTTGGTTGCCACGTCTGTCTGCAGCCGAGTTCAGAGAACAGAGAGACAGAAATAGCTCGTTCTGCAAGGCGGTCTTGCAATTAATCTGCAAATATTGCACTTTTTTCAGACTCCCACAGTTTACTGCCAAAAAACGTTTACATTCCTCTGAGTGACGACCGAGACCACGACTGGTGAGAATCACCTATCGGAGCAGCAGATCCGAGTCCCGAGTGCTTTTAAAGTGGTTCTCCCACGAGCCCAGACCCAGAAACCACATGGTCAGGCGGGTCGGGGGTTTGAAAGTGACTCACATCCTGCATCATGTCACTCCTTCGCCCTCCCGCTGTTGTTCCTGAAAATCTTCGTTGGATCGGGTTACAGGAAGCGGGCTGATGAAAGTCCTCTCTGGCGAAGGCAGAAAGCAGAGCGTGTTGAGTGTCTGACATCCACGTGAACGCTGCGCTCATTTACGATGCTGCCAACTCTGCTGCAAGACACATCTGCTGGACTCATCTGGTTCCAGCCTTACTCAACTCACTGTTGCTTCTTTGTGCAACAAAACGAGAGCAACAACTTAGACGTTTATTACCTGACAATTATCGTTAAGTCTGCTTTAAAACACGCCGTGCAGAACTGAGTGTGACACTAATGTGCATTAAAGTGGTTAAAGTCATCAGACCAGAAACTGCAGTTGGATGACGCCTCTTAACTTTCCTCCCATGTTATAAAAGTGAAGCTAAAGTATCACAGATACGGGCCATCGTCTGGAGTTTATGGTCTCAAACTCTAGTTTCAAGTCTTCTTCAATCCAGCATGATGTTCATTTAGTACATTATGGTCCATTTAGAGTCAAATAGACCATAAAACAATGGATTATTTACAGGCGGGGCTACCAGGTGATTGACAGTTCGCTACCATGCTACCGCTAGTTAGCTACTGAGATGACTTTAACTCTTAGATGTAAATTGGACCTTGAATTATGAAGCTAACTTTGTTAGCAGCTTCACTCCAGTAAAGGTGCTGCTCTGCCGCTTGTGTTCATAAGATCCACCCGTCGCTCCTCCACAGTCCAAATATGGTCACTTCCTTCACTGGTGGCAAAACCTCTGAGCTGTTGATGTCCAAAACCCAAGATGGCTACGGCCCAAATGCCAAACTTGAGGCTCCTAAACCGTAGTCCACAACCCAATGGTCGACGTCTATACTGCTTACCCTGAAAGCCTGGTTGTGTTTTAAAAAGGGGGATAAAATATGAGGGATACTAAAACAGTATTTCAGATCTGCAGGCCGGTTGAAGAGGTGAACGTGCTTCACATTCTGTTAAAAAAATAAAATGTCATCTTACACACTTACACCTTTAAAGGAAAACTCCGGCTTTGTGACAACAAAAATATAAAGCTACACACGTTTCAACATCTGGCATCTGCACCACTGCACTTAACTGTTATTACTGCAGTCACTCAACGTCAGCTTTATTAGCAAACACACAAACTACAGACCTTCAGCAGCATTAAAGTGAGAGCACTGACCTGGACGTCAGCCAACATGACCCTGCTCACCAGACCGGTGACTTCAAACACAATCATTTATTTAAATTCTGTTAAAGTGCATCTTTAGAGCACTTGAAGATTTGTTTTTTAAATCCTGCACTTTCTGAAGCTCTTACAGGCCGTAAAGTTAAACAAAACCACCCGAAGAGAAAGTGAAGAGGATGTTTTTATGGACATCCAGGAGTCTTTGTTCAGCTTCACTGTAGAAACACACACCGTCTATGAGGCGCATCGTTTCCACACAGGAGGACGGCGTTCAAGTTTATTAATAAAGGATTTTACTGTTTGTTGCTTCATGCCGAGGCTTCAAAATGCAGTTGAGGGCTCATGTTCATAAAACCAGGGTTACAATAACGTAACCTTCATATCGGCAAACCATCGACATTTCTGAACCGAACAAATATTCAGCCTCGTATCACCGGAGCACTGACGCACAATGCCACGTGGTTAACGTTCATGGTTTACATTAAAATAGTAACATAACTACGCAAATAACAACTTCACATGGCATTACTTAACAAGCCTAAAATCAGCTAATCATTTTGGTTTCACACACGACACAAAAGGTGGTCGCCTGAGTGAAAGTCCTGTGTTTGTTTGAAGCATCTGCCACCCGTCTCACCCAGTCTTAGTAAAATTCCTTGCTTGGTTTACTCGTTATTACACCACGTCACTGTTAATAACGGCCGCTCCATGTACCACATGACTTTAAGCAAAACCACTTAGTTAGGTTTAGGAAAAGAGCGCGGGGTGACATGGAACGTTTGCTTTTAGTTTCACACGAACAGCAGCCTCCTTGATGAAAGTCCTGTGTTTGTTTGACCTCTCCACCTCCCCTCCATCCCTCCCTGTGGGAACCAACCGTCTTTAACAGTTGCTCTACCCATAATGCAGCGGGTGCGTCTGATGTGGTCAGCCACAATCTCTCATTATCGCAGCTGATACAGCTGAGTATTACTAAGTATTACTAAGTATTACTGTATGTGCACAGAGTTATAGTTTCACAAAGTCTGGGAAGTCCCTCCTGATTGATTCCTAATTCCAGCGCTTATGAGAGCATGGAAAACTCAAGACCACATCCCCCAGTCTCTCCTCCATTCCTTTCTTTTCATTTTCACACATTTTCACTTTACCTTATTTAAACCCTTTACCCACTTCTTTTACATAATAACCCTCTTTTGGTTGGTGGTCACTATTTTCTCTCCTCCCCCTCCTCTCTTCATCACATTTCCAGTGTGAGTGCTCCAGTTTTCCAGCCGTCTGTTGGACATTACAGCTGAGTTACAGTCTGAACGACCTCACTCAGTAACAATCCACATACTGTACTGTAAACAGCTTAACACTCGTCTGTTGGCACCGAGGCGAGGAGACGCAGCAGCTTTGTTGCTCAGTCGTGTTAACAACAATAAAAGATTCTGTGCATGAGATATATTATAATAAAGATCTGTGGTGGATCAGGACAAAGTTCATAATCACAATGCAATGAACCTGAGCTGATAATTGATGGTTTATCCATCAGATGGAAAAGCCTCTAAATTAATCCTGAGCCACAACAACTCAGTCTCATATAACACTGTTCTAACACTGAATGCCCTTTTAGATCACATCCCTACTGTGCTGCTCTGACAGAGGTCCATGATCAACTCTTTTCCAGATTCAACTCCCAAACTGGGATTCTCTGCCCGCAGCGCCCTCAGGTGGTGGACGAGCGCCACCACACCCTGATGGAGTATAGCTACAACTAAAATATCACTAAATGTATGTAAGAGCAAACAAATACATCAAACAATGACCACTTTAACTTAACATAATCACAATGAACTGCATTATAAAGTACTTTATATTACACATATAGGAATTATAAAACATTATGATCAGTGTTGACTTTATTAAGTATAATGATATGATATGATTGAGCAGGTTCAAAGTAGATATCGACCCCCAATACAGTGCAATACTCAATGATTACTGTAGTACAGTACTGCAAGTGGAATGTAGTACTATTGTGTTTCATACGTATGAGATTGTGAACTATATTCCTACATACACAGTATTCATTAATTAATAAAATTAAGTATTTATTGGCCAAGAGAACGGTTTGTTCTGGATGTAGAAAACTTCAGCAGCAGCATTAATCACCTTTTCATATAAGTATGTCTTTATTTGTCATTTATTTACAGAATGTATTACAGAATAGACATCTGCCCGAGGTTCGGACTTTAAAAATAGGTAAATATCAGGGGAATTGTCCTGAAAAATCAGCCGTGGTGTTAATAGAGTTGGTTGATTACCAAAAGGCCAAAAACAACAACCAGTCAATGCAGCTTTAAATCTGCTGTAATTGATTTTGGTGCAATGGAAACAAGCCATGAACACAACATTGACCTTTTGATCAGAAATGGTGTTTGCAAACATCTGCTTATTTAGAGAATAAGGAGCTAACATCTCATATTCTCTCTCTTTCAGCTCTGTGTTTGGTCTCCACCAAGTCTCTTTCGCTGCTAAATGCTCCACTTTGTCCACCAGGGAGTCTCTAACTGTGTACAGTGGCTTCCCAGAGTGCTTTGATTACTCCGTCCCACAGAGAGATCCTGCAGCGTGTCATTTCTGCATGTTGAGTTGTCGGATCTCGTCCACTCTGTTGCGATGCAGCTGGAAGGCCGGAGTCACCCAGCGACCGCACGAACACCGATCACCACACCAGCTGAACGAGCCCAGCTTCGAGCTACACTTAGGACACAGCAGCTGCACACACACACACACACACACACGCACACTCTTCATTATTATATATGTCATAAGTCATAAGCAAAATAAAACTCCACCATGTTTTCCGGAAACATAAAAGTGGACTCGATGAGAATCAGTTCAGGTATTGTATTTTATGGCGTGTGTGTGTGTGTGTGTGTGTGTGTGTGTGTGTGTGTGTTACCTGTCCATCCATCACTC
Source organism: Eutrigla gurnardus (assembly GCF_963514095.1). Taxonomy (NCBI): domain Eukaryota; kingdom Metazoa; phylum Chordata; class Actinopteri; order Perciformes; family Triglidae; genus Eutrigla; species Eutrigla gurnardus. The sequence goes on along the minus strand of NC_139918.1, from coordinate 30,747,947 downwards.
CAAGTAAAGCTTGTTCCATCCACAGCACGGGTTCAATGAAGTAAGACGTACACCGGATGTCTCCTGTCAAAAATGCAGTTATTGGATCCACAGAGTAAGTTACGTTATGTCTGTCAGCAGGATTACGGAAAAAACGACCATTTTCATGAAATTTGGTGGGAGGAGGAAGAACAGGCCACAACATTTCTGAACCACGATGTTGTTCCCACATTATTGTTCACTTTGGTTAAAGGTGCTTAATACTGGGTTAACTACAGCGTTCCCAATCTAAGTCAAAATCCCCTGACTTTCCATGTCTGGAGAAGACTTTTTCTAAATTCTCTGATATTCCAGAAGTTCCCTGACCTCTGGGAACCCTGCATGTACAACATTTCGGGCTTGGACTTGGATCACCTGAACGCAGCTCTCACCTCTGACATCACAAGCAAACATGGAGGTGGCTGAGCCGAGGCGGCTCCTCCAGTATCTCAGTCCCTCCGAGCCTCACAGTTCTGTGGCTGTGTTCTTACCGGTGAGGTTGCTGGACTTCTTGTAACCAAACGCCGGCGCTCCCTCTCCCACCGGGTGACTGAGGAGACTGGAGCCGCGAAACAGAGTCCGTCTGCAGAGGAAGAAACAGATAAGAACGGAGCTGGAGTCAGGATGTTGAAACATCCCTTTAAAATACTTAGACGCTGACTCAGACTTATTTCCTTATAAGGCTGAGTCACTGTCTTCTATTAAGATTCTTCTAGAATCCTGATTACATACGTGATGAAAGTGTCATGTCACCATTATCCTGTCCATCAGTATTATTATTAATATTATCCCCCATCATCAAAATGTGCTCAGAACTCTCTAAGTGGCACAAAATGAACCTCAGCATCAAGATGACACTCGTCCACGTTTCACCTGCACTTCCTGCAGCGATAGGACGCCTCGGAGGAGCTGGAGTGGGCGGGGTCAACGGCAAACAGCTCCCTGGGAACCTGCTGCAACTCTGTTTGCACACACACACGCACAGATACACACACAAATCAATGCAGTTAAGAACAAAGTGATCTCTTGGTTGTGTGTGTGTGTGTGTGTGTGTGTGTGTGTGCGTGTGTGTGTGTGTGTGTGTGTGTGTGTGTGTGTGTGTGTGGTTACCTGGGAACTTCTCCGTGAGCTTGGTCAGTCTGTACTGTTTGTACAGAGGACTGGAGGAGTCCACTTCACACTGCAGGGACTCGTACAAACACAGCTGCTCCTCAAAACCCCGGTTGACCCTGAAAACACGCCGCATCATCTGCGCTGCATCCAATAACGACATTCGACGACATGAGATGTCCTCTCATGGTGTGTTCATAACAAACGCAAAGCGAACATTCTGTGCATCGCTGTTCCATATAAAGTCAACGCAGAGACACGAATGGACGGCAACAGACCCAATGTTTTTATCTGGTTGTTTCTATTAAATCAAAGGTAAACGGTTTATTCCAGCTGTGGTGAACCAGCCAACGTGTGTCCTGCTAGATCTGGTGAATACAGCTTGGTGAAATCCACCGAGCACCTCTGGATGATGTCATGAACCCAGACAGGACGCGATTGGTTTCCTGGTGGATCTGGGACTTCACGTTTGGTCTGAACACACCATGAAACACACAGGGACTTACTGTACGTCCTGTTTAACAGTCTTCAGTCTGTCGTAAGCCTCAGTGAAGCCCAGCTGGTATCTCTTCATTAGATAGGCAGTAATGATGGCGGCACTGCGACTCCGACCAGCCTGACTGACACACACACACACACACACACATTACAGCTTTTAATGATCATTTATCGAAGACTGAAATGTGTTGTCAATGAAAAATAATGGTGAGTTGCAGCCGCAGTTTACAGTAACTGTACATGTTGGTGCAGGGATGACATGAACTGGTAATAGCATGGAAAACTATTGAATAAGACAACAATATGCAATTATGTGGTGAGGAGAAAAAGAAAACGTCCTTTCATGAAGTGAAAGAGCTGTGAAAGTGTTAAAGTAAAGACAAAAACACTCTCAGACCGGACAACGCCGCATCCTTACCAGTGAACAAGTGCAGCCCCGCCTCCATCCACGGCCTCCCGGATGAACAGGAAGCAGTCATCCATGTGACTCAGGAGGTCAGAGGTCGCCTCGTCCAGAACGTTCACCCACTTCCTACTGAAGTCCCGATCAGCGGGAACCAGAGGGGCGGGGTCCATCGAGTCCACAGACAGGATGTGAGTGACGGCGGCGTCGGCCAACGCCGGTCTGTCACTGAGGTCGGCCGCAGTGCCGATGTAGAGACCGGAGTCCACCAGGAGCATCACTGCAGCGACGCAGCTGAACCTAATGCAGAAAAAAAGGCATTAAAATGTTATTAATTTAGAAAAGCTTCTTAATTCCCCAAATATTCCTGACATTACATGATGATGGTTATAGCAGATTTTATCTACTTGAAAAGCCCGGATATCACGGAGCATAAAGTCACACTGAAATGAAAATTAAATAAATAAACACCTATTTAACAATAAATTGTATTTCTTTCAACCAATAATATCTCATCAAGCAAGAGGTGGTCGTGAGCTAATGTTTACGATCAAATCAAATTCCTCCCACCATTATTACCTCCGAGCCTGTTTCACTCAGAAATACGTCACCATACGGAAGATAAATAATCTCCTCAGCTCAACTTTAAACCTCCTTCCCAAAGATGAGGCGGCCAGCCTCATTTGTTTGATATTTTGGTTTCAAAATATGGAAATAAATAGTCAGAAAAACAAATAAACTATATATACAGGTAATTTAAAATATAGAAAACATTTCCAGTGTTTTTGGGGATTTTATTCATGTAAATGCTTACTCGATTTTACGTCTCTGAAGTCTATTTGTAGTCAACTTGAGACTTCTTGTAGTTATTTCGAGTCTTTTTTTAGTCAGTTTGAGTCCTGTTGTTGTTTTTTCGAGTCTATTTGTAGTCAGTTTGAGTCTTGTTGTAGTCATTTCGAGACTCTTTGGATCACTTTGAGTCTTGTTGTAGTCAGTCTGTCTTCTTATGGACACTTTGTGTGTCTTTGTAGTCACTTAGATGGGAAGGGTGAGATGGGTCTTGTAGTCAAGTTGAAGAAACGTGTATTTAGCTAACTCACGTTCTCTATGAAGCTACATCCGGGTCCTCTGAGAAGCTAAACAAAATAAAAACGATAAAGCTCATAAAAAGCTCAAACCCTGGCCAGACAGAGCTAGTATATAAAGCTGTCTGCCTTGACATTAATGACATCATCGACACGGTGGCTAACTCACCTAGCACGTTAGCTTAGCCTCTCACTGGGTTGATCTCTTCCGGTGAAACTCGGCTGTTAACCGCGTTTAAAATGTGATTTACTGACCGAGTCGAGAACAAATTAACAACGTTACAACAGCAGTCAAACAAACCCAAGTACTCGCCAAAGGAAACGTGCAGTAACCGAGTTGTTTGGTTCGTCTTTAACATCGTCCGGGCGGAAACAAACAAGAGGACTGTTTCGTTCCGGTGTTACAGAAAGATTTTGGACGCGATCGTTAAAAAAAATCTGTCGTGACGTGTTTTCCTGAAGGTTGGAATTGACATTAAAAAGAAGGAATAATAAAGTTAGTTATTGAGTTTTAGTTTATCATGCAATATTTATTTATGTTGATAATTAATAGTGTTTTTGAGAATCTATATTTAATTTTTGTTTTATGTTATTTTAGTTGTTTTTTACTTATTTGTACCATATTCAAAATAAATACAAATACATTTAAACTAAATGGTTCTCACTGCCCACTTATATTTATTAACACAATTCCCATTATTAAATGCATGAAAATACCTGATAATTATGCAGATAGGCATATCATTTGTTTTCTTGAATGACCAAATGGCGCGTTAAAAGGATGTAAAGGATGTTCCGGCGTAAAGGGGATAAAAAAATAAGCAGTGAAGCACCTTTATTCAGCATTTAGAGGATTCATTCAAACAGCTCTCATCATGGCTGATGCTTTTGATCATTTTTGAGTCTGTTTGTGGATGTTCGTAACACTGGAGTTGGCTAAAGATTTATAAAAAGAACATTTTGTTTGAGAAAACATTTGATCTCATAAACATTTCTAGGAACAAGTGGAGTGACCACTCCACTTGTTCCAAGAGGATGAGGTCATGTACCAAAGGAGGGCAGACACCTCAAATAAACACTTTTATTTAGCCCGTTAAATGACTAAACGTACGCTCACACGGTCAGGTTGAATGGAAGTCTATTCTTCTTTCGTTTGCCAGACACACTTTGAATAAATGTGTCATAATGTTTGTCTGGCCTCCTGTTTCTCATCACCAGCTAAGTGTGTGTGAACTGGCCGCCGGCGTGCGTCCCACACTGTGTAAGGTCACAATGTGGGGTGTTAATAAAGTTTTATGATCTGCTTACATCAAGCTGCATGACCAATCACAAAACGCTGGCGTGACCACACCCCTCCATGACGGCTCATTGGAGGCTTCTCATCACACGTAATTAACTGCTGGAGTAAAAGCTCTGCGGTGAGTCAGACCAGCAGGTGGATGGGAACAGAGTGGGCGTGTTGACGTGTTGCTTCTGTCCCAGTCGGTTATGAGGGCCCCTGGGACAAACCACATAGAGTTTAATGAGATAATAAATCAAGAGAGAATTTTCTGATAGCCTTCTATACGATCAGAGAAGAGTTGCCCCCTGATGGCCAGCAGAGTGAATGACAGTTAAAGGCACTTCAGGATTGGCTTCACTTCTCAGAATCGGAGGTAGTCTTCAGCCCCACTTCAAAAAAGTGAGAACTGTCCCTTTAACGTAATAATGGAAGAGATGAACAAGAGTGTCTATCTGACTCTGAAGTCAGTTCCTCACCACATTGACTTCGTGTCAAACCCTCGTGTAGACGCTCTTTACGAGCCGCGTGCTGAGCTGAACTTTTCAAACTCCACAGCATAATTATCAAACCACATGACATCAGTTCTGGCCCCAAAGCATCTCGTTCCTCCAGAAAAAAACAGGTGTCGGAGAGTCAGATCACGTGTGGGTGAAGCCACAGCGCTCACAAGCGTTTTATGGTTCATTTCTTGGTCACTTTACGTAAACCGTCGAATAGCACAGCGGGTATTTTCACTCCTTCATTTACACACTCTAAAGAAAATCTAAACAACCTTCTTCCCGTCCTTCACTCGTCCTACTCACAGAAAACACATTTCAGCCTTTAATGAATCCTGGAATCAGTTTTTAACCTTTAATCCAAACTGAAAATAAGATCAGAGCCTTGATAACCATCTTCTGAATATCTCAACTGATATCAGCATCACCCTCTATTGCCTTTCCTTCACATTTATTCATCTTTTTTCTGCCTGCCTCTCTACTTTTATAAACATGAATCATATCATATATGCACATACATAATAATAATTGTTGTTACTATTGTTATTATTATTATTAATATTACTGTCATCATCTTAATATATCATATCATTATCACTACTACTACTATTCATATTTTATTTATATATAATTTATTAAAAGCCTAATTGAGATTAATCATCCAGTGTCCTGGGCCATGGCAGCAGCAATATTATTAATATTATTATTATCATTACTACTATTATTTTTTCAACATTCTATTTATTGATCTGATTACCATTATTATTCATGTTTTTCTGATTAAATAATTTCCTTATATATCTGTATATTTATTTCATTTATTGTTTTCCTTGTGTTTTGTTAGGAGGGTAATGTACGTGTCTCTGTATCCTCATGCACATCTTGACATCACTAGACGTTTTTACACAAATGGTTTATTAAAGGGGGAAAAGGTTTAATGTAGAATATATAAAAGAAATGATTGAAAAAAAGAAATAGAAGACAGACTTCTTTGTGCAACAGAAACACTCAGTAAAAAAGAAGTATTTCTTAATCAACGTGTTGCTGTGTAGGAGTTCCTTTATTGCCAGCGTAGGACGTTTAAGTAGATTTTAATGAGTCTGTGGGTGAAGTGCAAGAGTGTGTTTGTGTGTGACGCTGATTAAAAGTGTCCTTTGTCTGGTATATAAGAGCAGCAGATCGACAAGACAAGGAAGACGAAGAGGAAGAAGACGAGGAGACGTGACACACTGAGAAGGTAACTCCACCTCGCTCATCCACCACAGTGGCAGCTGTTGTTTCTCATGTTTGTCTGTTGTTTCTCATGTTTGTCTGTTGTTTCTCATGTTTGTCTGTTGTTTATCGTGATCATTCCTGCTCTCAGATCAGATTTCAGACACAGACTTGAGTGAAGAAGATGACGAGGATGATGAAGATGTCACTGTGGCTCCTGTCGCTTGGCTTTGCCGTGACCTTCACAGCTGCTGAACCAGGTACCACAGTCACTCCGCCGCCATAATAAAGCTTTCACTTCAAATCAGAAAGTCTTGATATACTTATACTTACAAAATGTACTCTCTGAAAGTATATTGAAAGTATACTAACAATTATGCTTTCATAATAATACTAATAACATCCTTTAAAATACTATTGTACACTTTCTATTAAAATATTCGAGGAATATATACTTTCAGTGGAGAAATAGGTGTTATTACTAAAGTGTAGGCTATACATCACCTTTGTTGTTAAATATATTGTTGGTAATTTTTTTTAAATATATACTCAAAATGAATATACTGTTGTAACAATTAACTGGAAACAAATCTAAAATAAATACATTAATTAGAATAAGACAGAAGTATAATAGTCAATTTATTTCTAATAAACAAAAATGTAAATATATTTGAAATACAGTAAAGTATATTTATTTTTCCCCCAGAAGGAATGTCTGTTTATAGCTTTGAAAAATAGCAGAAAAAAAGTTTTTTTAATCAAATTGCTTTCAATCAATTTTCTCTTATTTCACTCAATATTTCTCAGATTTTAGCAGCATTTACTTTTGTAGCATAATTCCTCGTTTTATATGATTGTATGTAACAGATTTTTTCTCGCTTTCTCGTGTTCTTGATTTTGTTGATATTTCTTAAAGCCGCGTGCCTCCCATCAGGCAGCTGTGTGGGCCGCTGTGGCGAGGCCTTCACCAGAGGACAACAGTGCTCCTGTGATTTCGGCTGCCTGCAGCATAACGACTGCTGCCCAGACTATGCAGCAATTTGCACCTCCGGTAAATCACCCAACTCACCTGTCAGACACTCGATTACCGATTCATCTGCTGTGGGACACAGCGGAAATCTGGAGGACTAGAACAGACCACAACGAGAGCAGATCACATGACTGGATTTTAGTTTATAGTAATTTAAGGAATTATTCATAGAGTCATACTGACCAACAAACAGAATCCAATTCAACTCGATGGCATGCTTTATCCTGTTAAATGTTTTTTCTGTTTGTTTCTATGACTGCTTTAACAGAATTCTTTTAGCTAATTTTTCAGTTTCTATAGAATTTTTGAGCCTCTTTAGCTCTTTGTTTTGGTTTCTATGAACATTTGATCTGATTTCTTTCAGCAACCTTTTTGGTTTCTATATAAACAATCTTCTTTAGCTTGTTGTTTTGGTTTCTTGGGAGCCTTTTAGCCTCTGTAGTTGCAACCAGTTGAAATAAAGCGTTAATAAGAAATCTGTCTGTGGTTTCCAGATCAGTCCTGTCAGGGTCGCTGTGGGGAGACATTCAGGCGCGGTCGGCAGTGCGAGTGTGATGCACAGTGCCTCCAGTACAACACCTGTTGCCATGACCACCTGCTCCACTGCGGTAAGCAACCACAACCACACTAGTCTATACACAGACAATGATATTGGATTGTGCAGCTTAAGTTGAATGTAACCCTTTTAGATCATTTTGCATTGTTGCTCATTTTGTTCACCTATTTCACAAAAGGGCCAAAATGCCAAAGAAAATAAGTAAAAAATCTTAAGCTTTCCTTTTAAATTTTTTTTTTTTTTTTAACAAAAGATCATTTTGTTTCATCTCATTAAATGAAACATAAAAACCTTCTTTGTCCGGATTCTCCTGTAGATGTGAAGAAAACCCCCGCCGGTCTGCCTCCGATGTCCAACCCTTTCCCTTATAATCCAGTTCCAGTGTCACCAAGTCAAGGTCAATTATACAGAAATCATTTCAATATGGAATTTAACATTTGTTCAATTTCATTGGATACATTTGGAATAATTAAAAACATCTAAGAAATTTGATTGACTTTTGTTTAGAAAATATCTTTGTTTATTTTGATTTTGTTTGAATCTTTGATAACTTAAAGATGAGTATTTACTTCAGTAACCACAGTTGACCAGACTGGCATAATGTTTTGGTTCCCAGGTCTCAGTATCTCGCTGGGATCCAGCACCCTGCAGGACATAGCCCAGGCATTGGGTCTGGTGGAAGGAGGTCCTGAGGGGCCGTGGACAGGTAGGACAAGTGGTCCACTTTAAGCGAGTGCTTCAGCTTCAGTCTCGTGTCTTTTAATAAAGACGACTTTGGACGTCACATTTACAACACAACAGTATGTTGTTGTGTCGTAGGCCAGAGCAGGAACGTCAAAGAAAACAGACACAATAACATCTTAATTTTACGCAGTAAAGTTGGGAAGAAACACTGGATCAATTTCAGCCCAGTGACTTCTAGTGTGTAACGTGTGTGTGTGTGTGTGTGTGTGTGTGTGTGTGTGTGTGTGTGTGTGCAGGACTCCTTGCTGATGCCGACCTCTGCAGTGATTCTCCCATCAACGGAATGACGGCTCTCAGGAACGGCACCATTCTCATATTTAAAGGTTGTATCAACATGTTGCTGCAAACTGTTTACTATTTATGGATACATTTTAGTATACTGTTAATATATTTCCAGGACATTTCTTTGTTAGTTTGTTTGCAATATACTATTGAAAAAGTACATTTATTTTGTCCCCTGGGATATTCTGTATCACTGTAAATAAATACGTGTTGTCGTTTATAATATAAAGATATATATATATTGTGTGTGATTCTACGAGGTAATATGTGTTTCAGGTGACCTCTTCTGGTCTGTGGACCCCGTCAGTCACTCGGTTGGTCATCCACTGAGTATCTTGGACACTCTGGGTGTCCCATCCCCCATCGACACCGTTTTCACGCGCAGCAACTGCCACGGAAATACCTACATCATCAAGGTACAAGTACTACTACGAGTCGTTAGCTACTACAACCATCCACAGCCGCTGCATTAATACCACAACCATTCCTGACACTACTGATACTAGATTATAAGTATTATCACTCCTACTGCCATCACGACGTTAACCATTCTTTATGTGAAAGCTTTTGATTTTTGTTTATACTGTTTTTATTCACATGTATCATTAGAGTATTATGTAAATAAAGTGTAATATTATTATCATATAACAGAAAAGGTCAGTGTCCAGTCCAGAATAGTCCAGTTGTTGACACAAATATCTGATTACTGCTGCCTCAGATAGAGGAGGAACATATTTACAGAAGCATCACATTCTGATATTCAACAGAACAGAAATATTATTATCTAGGTCTAAAAGCAGGTTTTACAATATGAACTCAACCAACTGTCCTCGTCATCAAACCCCTGCAGGGAGACCAGTACTGGCGTCTGGACGGGAACATGGTGATGGAGCCCGGCTACCCCAAACCTCTGGTCTCCGAGTTCCCGGGTCTGACAGGAGTCATGAGAGCTGCACTGGCGGTACCCGCCACCAGCAGCAGACCAGAGGCCGTATACTTCTTTAAGAACAGTGAGGACGACACAAAGACAGGGATAAACTAGTGGACAGGGTGCTGACTACTGTTAGCTGTATTAGTTATGTTAGCTGTATTAGTTTTGTTAGCTGTATTAGCTCTGTTAGCTGTTAGCTCGCTGCAACCACGAGGTCTTTGAGTCATAAGTGAGGACAAACAATACTGGTCTGACCGGTGCAGTAAATGGACATGCAATGTGTCTTTTTAACATGGTTTGAGTTTATGGACGTGACCAACAGCAACTCCATCTACGTCTGTCCTCTAGGAGACATCATGCAGAAGTTCACCTTCCCAGCGTCCAGCGTTCCCTCCTGTAGCAAGAAACCACGCGGCGCCATGAACGGACGTTTCACTCGCCAGGCCGGTGAGTCGACGAACAGACTTCAAAAGCTCAGAGAAATTAGAAGCATGTGGAAACCAAGCACCACTAACCAACAGTATTATCATAATGAACTAACTTTATATTTCCTAAAGCACACTAGTATTAAAATAATTATAGAAAAACTTTTTTTAAGTGTGTAAATGTACTCAAAAAACTGTAATGTAATTTCTCACCACCGTTAGTTCGAAGTGATGAGATCAACATCAGAGTGTCGCTGAAAGGCTTCCCCGGCCCGGTCACGTCGGCCCTGACGCTGCCCATCCCTCAGAGGAGCGACGCCTACGAGCACTACGTCTTCTCTGGTCGTAAGTAGCATCCTGTCTGCGTTCTGTGTCTCTTGTTATGAAGCCCAGTCTGAAATCCATCTTCTTCTCTGCAGCGCTCTTCTTCCACGTCCAGATCAAGGGTGGCATGCCCACGCTGGCCAAACCTAACCCGCACGCCATCCTCGCACCCTCACCCATGCTCAGCCCTGCCGCCGTCGCAACCAACATGGCCGCTGACAATGCTAAGCCCCGCCTCCCGGCCAACTCCATCATGGTCTGGCTGCACTGTCCCTAGAAACCGTCCCGACGCGGAGACAGATCAGCACAAACTACTCAGTAAAATGTGTCGACTGAACAACAATTTGCTACATTATTATTTTTTTTAATTCGTGAAAATTCATTTTTCATATTATTTCAAAAGAGCGCCACACAGAATTTATGGCTGTGACTCACTTTTATTATTATTATCGATTATTCTGCCAAACAAGCGTTGTTTTGATCAATAATAGGCACAATGTTCTAAAACCCAACGTACAAATATGCAACAATAAAGCCGAAACCTTGTGCTGCTCGTTAAAAAGCTCTCCGTACACACACACACACACAGCCACTTATTATTCAACTTTATTATTGAAACAAGCGTATAAACAGCCCAAAGGCAGAGACACCAACTAAAAGTCACAATGCTCTCATTAACACACAAAAATGACAACACACAACTAAAAAACAAACGTATTCGAACGCATTGCAGAGAAAGGACACTAAAACAGCCGTCGCATCTCTTTGTGTGATTATTGATTTTGACTAACGAATGTCTCAACAAAAATAAGCCTTGATCTCCTTATTGGATGACTTGGTCGAGTCGCTGCTGGTGGCATCATCGTTAGGCGAAGCCCCCTCTGCCCATGGCTCCTCCCCTTCCTCCTCGAGAGAAAGTGCCTGGAAACGAACGTGACGAGGAAGCATGTCAGAATAATCATCATTTCATCACTTCTGTGTCCATGTTTATGCTGCTCTCTGCTTGTTGCACTTCAATAAAAGCTTCATCATTATCCTCCGAGTGACTGAGTTTGTACGGTCAGTGTATAACGCCTGCCCATCCTCGAAAATACATCATGAAATGTCGATTCAGCTCGACTTAGAAGAGGATCTTCTTCTTTCCTTCAGTGTGTTTACAGTTTGTTGTTCATGCAAAATGTCTCCAGAGAGTTGAAACCTAAAGTCCAGGTCCAAAGGGAGTTACTCTCCGCCACAGAAACTCAACTCATTCAACGCCTTCATTCAAATCTGTTCTTCCGTAAAGTGGTGATGTCACCAAGTAACTCATTAGCATAATATCCACCCAGACCATAGTTAGTCCTGCCCTCAAACAAAGCAAGTCAGAGTGGAGCTGAACCTCTCTGGTTGGTGTCTACATGGAGGAAGCCCTCCAGGACTGTAGTTTCTTACCTCTGCGGCTGAGCAACGTCCGGGCTTCGACCCTCCCTCCTCTGGTTCCTCTACCCGATAGGCTGCTCATCAGACTGGGTACTGTGCGCCGCTGAGTGGCACTGCTGGTGTCTAAGTATAAAACAAACCAGGGTTTAGCAGAACTCATCAGGACAAACTATGATTAAGAACACAGCGAAACACTTACATAAGTCATATCAACGAGGACAATGATGACAGAGAAATAAAACGGGCAGCGAGCCACTGAGGAAACTTTTTTCATCTCCATATTGAAAGAAGAACCAAGTGGGGACCTCAGGTTTGGAAAAATGAAGCCAAAAGCTGAAGGTCCTTAAAGCTGCGTTCTTTCTAATGACCATCAGGGGGCGACTCTTCTCTGATTGTATCGAACTAGAGTTAGAAAACGATTCTACTTCTCACTTGATTTATTATCTTAGCAAACTCTCAGTATTTTGAATGTTTTACCAATGAATTTTGATACATAGAATTTTACTTTATTTGAAAGTGAACAAAGTGAACGCTGTTCCTTGTGTTGGTTGGGGCTCCATATAGAAATCAAGCTGCTCGTAGTTTGAATTGATTACCAGGATCTTGGCTGGTTGACGGCAGCGATGCATCATCACTCTGCTGTCCTGTTGACTCTGCGTCCGTGTGGCTCTCCAAAGACGATTCGATACAGGGACTGGAAAACACAAACACAGCACTCAAACACAAATACTGCATCAAAACAAAAAGTAACCTTAACTGTCTTGAACTGAACTCTCTAATTACAACGGAAGGCCGGGGAGCATGTCAGCCTCTTGTGGCTGATATGAGTATTACAACAATAAATACCGCAATATTTTGTATTCAGAGGGAAAATAAGTAAAAAATCCTGGCAAAACGTTATTTCACGATCATCATGTTAGATGAGACTAGATATGGGACGATATGGAAACTTCATGTCACAATCATCCTGCTAAAATAATTGCGTTTCATCATATCCCGATAACAATAATCGCAATCTGAGACAAAATCCTATATGGTTCCATCCCTGGATGACACTGGATGGAAAATTTACAGACACCACCAGGCCTCACCCCTCTCCTTCATGCTCCATGAAGACTTCATCTCCGTCATCCCCAGTAGAGGCCATCCCGGTAGAGGTGGTTACCATGGGAACAGACTGGGAGGCCATGTTGTCAACGCTGTCTGCGGGCAGAGACTCTGTGAAGACCGTCACTGATGGAGACAGAGAGTCGAGCTGTAGCGGTCGGAGTTAAAAAGCAACGCTTGTTCTCCAATAGCGTATAGAGTGTTTTGTCTCACCTGGTGCAGCGACTTGTAAAGGTGTGGTGGGGACACTCCTTCCTCCTCCATCTTCGTCATGAGCAGCAAGAAACAGAGGAGACTCGTACATCCCCAGACCTGAACACACAGCAGCAGTAAGGCAGACAGGACGAGGTGTAGAAACATGTCTGAGATCAGGCCAGGTTTCACTGTGTGTGTGTGTGTGTGTTGTAGTACCTCCTTGAGAGGCCAGCTGTCCCAGGTCAGAATGCGATCCTGATGTCTGAGCAAGCAGATCTTCTGGAGGTCCAAACCTGAACCTGGTGGACAGACCCGCTACCTGAGGAGAACTGAGGAGAAGACATGAGGGAACGTGTTTAGAGTTTGGAGTTCTTCCAAGATGTTCTCCACAACTTAATTTAGATTTCAAGATGCTTTTTTAAAATGATTTGTCCCTCTCTGTTGACTACCAGACCATAGTCTTCCAAAATAAGGTCCCATGGTGAAACAGAAAGCTTAGCATCTCTATAGAAGTCTATGTGAAAATAAGCCTACTCTCTTGATGTTTTATCTCAGTAAACATTATAAACATGAGTTTATGGTCTCATTCTCTAGTTTCAAGTCTTCTTCAATCCAGCATGATGTTCATTTAGTACATTATGGTCCATTTAGAGTTCAACAGACAGAAAACAGGATGTTTTAGGTGTGTGTGTGTGTGTGTGTGTGTGTGTGTGTGTGTGTGTGTGTGTGTGTGTAGATCTTACTGTATCGCCTCAGCAAAGCCATCCGTGCGGTGTGGGACCACCAGAGTGGGAGTACTGGGAACCATCCTGTCGTCATCATCGAAGAAATGTTGCTGCAACACAAACGCATTCACTTCAGATGCAGCTCCGTAAACCCAGCGTGAGACCACCAACAGGTGTGGGACATGTGACTGTGGTCCCCCTCTTACCATGCTGCCGATCCCAGGGGTCAGCTGAGGACCGCGTCCCACTGACGGTCTACGCAGCTGAGAGGACTGTCTCTGATCAACAAACAAACACATCATCACCGTCAGTATTCAGCAATCTACACAAGAAATCATCTCCCAGGACATTAAGCATTCATAATAATAATAATAACATGTTTAAAAACAACACAGTTACTGGCATAACCTTGCTAGTCCCTCAGGATTACCAAACCCTCGCTTTAAAGTCCAGATGAAATTAGAAAAAATGCTTTTACATCACATTCTCTGGTCATATTATGCAACTATTTTGACTGTAAACCACTCAAATATTCAGTTTCACTGTGAATTATGTCCCAACAAGTTAAAGACGCTCTAACTTCCATTTCACTGGGGCTTTAAAGGCGCGGGTCAAGAGAGTGGCAGGAAAATGAACCGGTTAGTTACCGTAAATGGGCGTTGGGAAGCTGGCGTCTCTAATCTGGTTATGAGGAATGTGACTTTTTGTTGTTTTATTTGATGGAGGTGTGAGGGTACCTGTGAGTGGGGGGGTCCCAGCTCTGGAGCCGGGGGTTGGATGTTGAGCCGTGGTGGGAGGGGGTGCGGGGGTCTACGTGGGTGGGGCAGGCGGGGTGTGAGGGAGGAGGAGGGGGAGGGAGCAGAGGAGGAGGTCGGGGCAAAGTGTACATGGTCTCTGGGGGCTTCGGCCTCTGATGTGGCGCTGCCGCTGCCGTCATCTGGAAGAGACGATAGACTGACGTTAGACGGTTTGAAGACGAGGAGCGGTGAAAGGAGCGTGGCGGGGCGGCGGCGGCGCTCACTGCTGTGCGGCGGCTCAGAGGGGCGCTGCGAGGCGTCTGAAGCAGCTGCACACACGTTCTCCTCGGCACCGGTGGCCTCCGACAACTCCTCATCGCCTCCCTCCTCTTCTGCGTCCCTGCTCTCCTCATTACCCTCCTCCTCCTCTCCCCTCATCCCACTGTCGCCAGATTCATCCTCGTCTTCATCGCCCTCCTCTTCCTCCTTATACTGAGGGAGACACAGACATGATTTACTCCAGACAACAGATCAAAGCCGAAAACGTTTTTTTTTTTTTAAATGTTAAAGGAGTCATCACCAGGAAATCGCAATTTCTCTTGTTAAAACATGCATATCTGTGTTTGACCTCAGTTGAAACTTGCCTGAAAGGCTGGAGTTTGAAAGTGGCGCCGTTTTTTCGCTTCTGCTCTTTTTCCGAACAGGAATAGCACACAAGGGTGTGCATTCCTAAAGCACGAGATTTTGATTCTGCGCCTTCGGTGACGTCACCGTGGCGGCTACTTGCATAAGCCCACCCCTCTTTCACCACCCAACCCCGCCCCGTCCGCTACCTGAAATCGCCGAAGCGCCGCCATTATGTTTTGGAGTCTGCATGCAGGCAAGCCCCCCCGGCTCTGTCCTTCCTGCGGCGAATCAACGCGCGCCTCATTACATATTATACAATGCACATCCGGACCAGTCAAAACCTCGCGCGTAATCTCGCGTGATAAAATCGCGGTACGAAAAAGGGTCAGAACAAGCTCAATGTTTGATTAAAATTTTTTTTTTTTTTTCTAATAAGTTTTACGAATTGATCCAAAGCGATCCAAGGGGGGCTGGATACGTATAAAACCAGGTTATGACTCCTTTAATAAAATAGAACAGCACCCCGTCTTCTTCATCCTCTTCTTCTTCTTCTTCATCCTCCTCCTCCTCATCTTCCTCTTCACCTTCATCCCCCTGCTTCTCCTCCCCCTCTTTGCTCTCGTGGCTCTCGCTGTCCGTGTCGATCACGATGACGTCTCGAACAATGGCGGAGCGCTGAGAGGACTGGTCAGAAGGAACAGACTGGGACACGCCTTCCTCCTCCATGTCCTCGTCATCTTCGGCTAAAACGGGGAAACCGTCCTCTGGAAGCTCCTGAGTTTGATTTGTACCACGAAGCAAAGATATGTTTGTTTAAATAACAAGAGCTTTTTGATGAAAAACCCTGTACAGTATAAATACTGTCAAATCTAAACATGAACTGCAGGATTTCTGTATATTGACATGTATTTATACCTCCAAGCAGCCGAAACCGATAACTAATTATATAATATTACTAATCTAGGACGATAAAAAAAACTGTCCAAATTTAGAATAACACAAACTCTTAACACAAAACTTAGTTGAAATTCCTTAAAGCCTGTTTAAAAGAAGCTTTCAACATGACCTGAACAAAGAAAGTACAGGGAGATATCAGCAGCTTTAATATGAAGAAATGAACAAACAAAATAGTTCCCTGAATGTTAAAATAAATAAAATAAAGGCAGCATTAATATTCCTCTTTCAAAAACTCACTCCAAAGCTGCCCATCATGAAGTAGCTCTCATTGGTGACTGACCTGACTGTCATCTGGTGAATCCTGTTGTTCTTCTTCATCCCTCAGCTCTCCTTCAATCTCCTCATCATCACCTTCCATCTGAAACACACCAAATCACTCTGCTTTTGGCAAATATCCCAGAATTAACCAAAAATGCAAGAGTTGCTGGTGGACTGTTGACTCAATCGGTTAGTTTGTTTGTGACTTTGTGTGACTTTGGTGAATCTAAATGAACCCTAGGTCACACAATAAGCCAGTAAGTCTGTTTCTCCAAACTCCATCTACTGAAACGTTGAATTAAAATGCATAGAATGAAGCACATTTAGCATTTTATGTCTGTGTTTTTACCTGCAGTGTCATCGATGGTTTTAATCTTAGTTTTTTGGTGGTTGGAGGCGTCTGTGAACTCTCCGGTCTGCTCTCCTCTTCCTCATCCTCCTCCTCTCTGCCTCGCTTTGACCCTGCTTTAATCACACACACACACACACACACACACACACACACATCAAGATATCGGTTATCACTATAAAAGTGTGTCTCCAGTTGGACACCAACAGTGGATGGAGTAACCAGGGGAGCTCCATCACAGCCTTCAGAGTTGCAGGGTTGATGCTTGGTTTGGACCAGAGACCGCATGCAAGAAGTGGATGTTGTCATGGTGACGAAACCCATTGTTTAGCAGACTCCTGCTCACCTGCTCCACTCAGAGAGGAGGACGTAGATGGTCGCTCTGTCTCCACACTGGGGCCTGCATCCTGATTGGCTGCCTGCTGCTGGGTGGGCTGGACAAAAGCTGTGGCCTGGGTGCTGGTTGGTTGAGTAATTGATGTGGGTGTGTTCACCAGACTGGAGCTGGTGGAGTGTACAGCTCCCGCACTCATCAGCGCTGCAGGGCAGAGCATCATCTTACACATCGTCTAAAGAAACATCATAACTAATATCTTCCACTTTTATTTTAAATGTCTCTTCATCTCTTGCCCTCACCCTCTTGGCTGTCGGTCTGTGTGGTCGGCATGACGGTGGCGGTGGGTGTCGGGATGGGGACAGTTGCCGGGGTAACCATTGGCCGGATGCTGGCACGGGGTGTGGCCTTGCTACCGGGGGAGGGGCTAGGCTTGCTGCTTGGAGATGGAGTACTTGTGGTGGGGCGGATGTTGGCAGTGGGAGGGTCAGACAGACAGGAGCTGACGGGAGGAAGCACGAAAAGTTATTACAGTTTTTTTGGGGGGCACATAGTTTGTTGTTGTTCTATTTTACTGTAAGCAGCTTTAATATTTAAAACTACATCCATTCTAAGCTGGCTCTGAATACTTATTAAAAATATCTGTGAAGCTACAACCCTTCAGAGTGCATGAGTGAGTGCATGTATCCGTTACCTTCCCCTGTCCTGGGCAGGACTTTTCAAAGATATCTGTCTCTGGTCTGCAGATCTGGCCTGATCCCCCACCTGAGTACAGACATAGGAGTTAATGAACAGCACACGGCTGTAACCACTGCGTTGGTCTGAACGGCTCCTCCTTACCTTCGCTGCACTCTGGTCCTGCTGCTCCTCTCTGGGGTCGGACTGTGCTTGTGTCTCTCTCAGTTCTCTCAGCTCTCTGTCCAGCCGAAGAAGTCGTCCTTCGTACTGAGACTTGAGGGCGTTCATTCTCACCTCCAGTTCCTCCTTACTCTGCTTCAGCTCCTCTATCTCCTGACTGAGCTTCTCCTTAGCGTCTTCAGGTTAAGAGCAGGTGACAAACAAGTTACTCTTAAGCCAAGGCGTTAAGGTGAAGCAAATATACGCCTCGCATCATTAGAGTCTTTGTTTAGCTGCACTCAGCATTGTCTTCGACTAGTGGTACAAGTTAACTTACTGTTTAGTTGGTTGATTTTGGTCTTGGCTCCCATGAAGACCTTCTTAGTCTTCTCCTCTTTCTCAGCTATCTGCTGTCTGAGTTGCTCCTCTGTGTTCTTGCTCTGCGAGAGCTGCAGGGGAAGAAGACGGCACTGATCTTAAAGTGGTGAATGACACGAAGACGCCACAGTATCGCTCATCTCTTCACTGTCAATTAGCATGAATGTAACGGTGAGATTTAAAAAAGGACTTGGAAGTACCTCTTGTCTGAGTTTTGCCAGCTCCTCTTGCTGTGCCTGGTTAGCGTCACTAGCGACATTGGCATTGCCGCCCTGGATGGACTGGGAACTCTGGTTCTGGTTGGCCTGTGTGGCTCGGCCTGCTTCGTTAGCGTGGTTAGCTTCCGTTAGCTGCTCCTGCAGACGCTTGATGTCTGCCTCACGCTCGGCAACCACCTGACAAAGAGGAACAACAAGCAGACACGTCATGTGAGTGAGACATTTAAAAAGAAAGACAGCTTGATGCAGAAGATATGAATACAGAGGAAGGCTGGATGAATAAACGTGAATCAACCACACACGTCACCAGACGTCATTGTGTCGTTTCTAGTTAAAAAGCTTTTTCCATACCTTCTGCAGGCTGTCCAGGCGGCCCTGAAACTCAGTCGCCTGTTAGGAGGCAAACACAGATGCACTACTTATTAAAATCCAGGGTAAATTAAAACAGCAACAAACCTTTACAGGATGGGCATCATGACTTATAATTGCAATTCATAAATGTGCAAGAAAGAAATGCAAACATGCATATTTTTGCAGCTGAAATAACAAATATTAAGGCATTAAACGCTCCTGGTATGTTTGAGTTAAAAAAAAAACAACACTGTCAACTAGGGAAGATTTTAAAGATGTCAATAAACTAATAATTTGACTCCATCACAAAATATAAAGTTATACCAGTGTGTTTTAGTGGCATTTTTAAACGTTTAAAGTATATGTTCATAATTATCAGGATATTTGTGATATTACATTTCCACATCGTTACATTCTTATTGTCAATATTCAATGATACAAACGGTTACATTTGTACTACCTTTACAGATACAATTAGGTGGAGTTCTTTTCTAAACTGTCCTTCAAATGTAGACTTCTCTGAGTGTCCATCAAAACCTGATTAGTTAAAGCCTCCTACACCGTGTACGTAACTATAAATGCCGTAGAGAGCAGTGATGTGTGGTAAGTAAATAAAGAGGTTGCTCCTCACCTTGCCCTCGGCTTGGCTGAGAGCCGTCTTCAGGTTGCCCACTTCCTGGTTGAGGCTCTGCTGGCTGCTCTGGTTGGTCTGCTGCAGCTCTTTCTGACTGGCCTGGTTCTGCTGAAGGGCTTCCTTAGCCTGCTGGAGCTCCCTCTGGATCTGCTGGATCTGGTTCTGACGGGCCTGAGCTTGAGACTGCGCTGATTTTACCTGGTTCTGTACCTTTAAATGAGAAAGGAGGCTGGTCTATTGTTGGTCCTTGTGATATCCATGCTGATGATTTTATCATCACAACACTTTATTATATTATTCAAATCAAAACAACAGAAAATTTAAATGATGTGTAGATTCACTGAATATTTATCCAGAATCCAGCAAATAGGAATATTATATATAATGTTTGATATATAATTATTTTTAATGAACATATCTGTGTCGGGTGTCGCTGTACTTCTTACCTGCTGGCTGTGGGTCTTTGCTTGCTGAAGCTCTTTTTGAGTCTGGGTCAGCTGGTTCTGATTCTGCTGTAGTTGAGTCTGGTTCTGGGACAACTGGGACTGGACCTGTAGAAGCAAAGTCTCACTGTATTTTCCTCACTCAATGATGAGCTACCTAAACGAACCTCTCTCACACATTGCTGTCATTACAATCGAAACTAAAGGAATCGGGGATGCATGTGTTGCATCAAATACAGACTTACGTCATGGATTCAACTCTAATGTGCTGCAGTACCTGCGTCAGCTGGTTCTGTTTCTGTGTCAGCTGGTTTTGGACCTCCTGGAACTTTTCCTTGGTCTGCTGGTTTTCCTTCTTGGCCTCGTCCAGGCTCTGCTGGGTCTTCTGGGCCTGATTAGAGGGGAAATCCATCACTCTGACAGTTTTCATTTAAAAAGGACGAGAGCCATGATGGTCGGTAACCGACGTATTCCTGAGATATGTGTTCTTATGGATCATCCTATGACTTGGGTTTTGCATTTCATGACGATTAGATGAGACTATAATAATAAGTGAAGTCATTTAACAAACTGTGGCGCTCCATCATTGTATTGTTGGGTTCATTAAGGCCTACATTTCCTTCGCGCTCACCTCCTCCTGTTTTTTCTGCAGCTCCTCTTTCAGAGTGGTCAGCTCCTCTGCGGTCTTGGCGATGACCTCCCGGGCTCGAGTCAGCTCCTGCTGCACCTCCTGGTTCGGAGCCGCCTCACTTCCTGATTTAGCAGCAGTTTCCGCAACCAGCTGGAACACACGAGACACATAAACTCACTTTTCCCTGTTTTTTCATCAGCGCTAAATAAGATGTTGTGGAGCGACTCCCACCTTGTCATGCTGGACTTTCAGCTCCTCATACTGGGTCTTGTAGCGCCGTCCGATCTTCTTGACCTGGGTGATGGTCTTGTTCTTCTCCAGAATGTCGCTGTTTTTGGTTTCCATGTCTTTCTTTAGACCGTCTCTCTCCGACGTCAGACGGGCCACCGAGTCTCTGAAGGCTTGCAGCTGAGACTGAGCCGAGTTACTGCTGGCACTGGATCTGATGCACACGGCACAATAATCTCACTATGGGATGCATTGATCAATCTGCCGCTGAGCACAACACGCTGGTCATTTCAACTGTTGTATGACAAACCACAGAAATTAGAATAAATGAATAAATACTAATATAAGTTTTCTTGTTTTTTCCTCTTGATATAACCCCTTCCCTCTCTGTAATGTTTAACCTATAATCGCTTTGATGCACGGCCTTAGCATTAAATCTATTTTTATTTAATGCTACATTTTCACTTAATGTTCTGGTAAAAGCCGGCGTGCGTGCGTGTGTGTTCTACCTGGCCAGTTCAGTCTTCAGCTTGGCCATCTCTTCAGCCAGCTGTGCGATGCGTCTCTGCTGAGCTTCTCTCTCGGTGGTGAGTTTCTGTCTCTCCTCAGCATCGCCGTCTTTCTGTTGGCTCACCAGTTGCTGTTGAGCAACGTCAGTAGAGTTTAAGTGAAACTAACACAGTAACTATACAAATACAACATGAGCCGTAAAGAAAAACAACTAAGCAACAAAACACTAGAACGTATGAGGTAAAATAACAATGCAATTAATCAATATACTTCAGATTTTCTTCATGCAAAGTTATGAGGTTTAATCTCAGAGAATATTTGAGATTTTTCTGGTATACTTGTGATCATTTTCCCCAGAATATTACCCTCCTCTCTTGGCTCCTTATTAAAGTTTTCAACCTAAAATGGCCCTAACACAGTGATTTAAAACTGCAGTCGGAATGGGAGGCATAATACTATAAATATACCAGGTATATTACAGTACCAGGTTACTAAACACACAGCGGTTACCTGTGTTTTGGCCTTCCAGCGTTTGAGGTCCTCCTCCAGAATCCTCTTATCGGCCTGCAGGGAGCCATTTTTCTCAGAAAGCACCGACAACGAGTGATGTAGCGGCCCGATGTCTGACTGCAGCTTTGAGACCTGAACGAGTAAGAAAAAAAAAAAAAAAAAAAAGATGATGTTGTGAGCTTCAAGAGTTCAAGAGTAGCTGCAGTTTCACTCACTGGTAGAGTTGATGTGATGGCTTCTTAATAATTCTATGCTCTTGTCCAACCTGCTTTTATGGCTTGTGCTCAAAGCCCACCAAAAAATACATTTGACAAACTCAACAGCAATGTCCCTTCGTGACCTGGTTACTCAAGATGATCCACAGACCTCGTGAGCAGTTTCTATGAAACAGAGACACGGGACTGGAAACACTCAAATCTTACTTTAGCCTGAGCTTGATGCAGCTCTTGATCCAGTTTATCTCTGTCCGTTTTCAGAATCCTGTTGGTTTCCTGAAGCCCACTGATGGTCTCCATCTTCTTCAGCTGTTCCTCCTGCTGGGACAGAGTCTTCGTTGTGGCCTGAGAAGAGAGGAGGAAGGAAATCCCACATTATGGACCGCCTAAGCTTCACAAGTTCTCACCCTCAAACCCATCGTTTATGGGTGATGCTTTTTCATGGAGGTTCCCATCATTTAAGTCACATTTACCTGCATTTTCTCCCTCTCAGAGTTCAGAGCTTCCTGTAGCTCCTTCAGTTCTCTGTCTTGGTGTTCCACTCTTTGTTTGTAGCGAAGGGCTTCACCGTCGAACGCCTCGCACTGAGCCACGGCGATCTCTTTTTCGCGACGCACAAACCTACAACACACGGATGCGTTTCAAACTCTGAGACTATCAGGTGAAAAATTAACTCACCACCTTATCTAGCTCCGATTGGTTGATGGATGGACGTCATGATATTAAAGAATGAAATCAGATAGCTTATGTAAGCATGTGTTACATTTCGTTTTCCAGGAAGAAGAGGATATTGGATTTTGACATAAAAATGTACGGCATATATTCTTATATATATGTCAAGAATATGACCAGGGATGCAATTTAAAAAGTCTGTTGCTTTAAGGGTGACTTTGGGTTTTAAGGCTGTTTCACCTGAGTATCTCTAGTATCTGTTCGGTCGTCTTCCCCTCTTCACTGAAAGACAGGTCAAGCTGCTGCTGCTGCTGCTGCTGGCTGCTTTGCAGCTGACGACTCCTGGTGGCCATGTCATCCATCTGTTTGTGCAGGAGAGCGTTCTGCTTAACCAGCTCCGCGCACCGATTGGTCTTATTGGACAGATCCTCCTGAAGGAGAGTCAGACCGTTATGGCCAATGAGAAACACAACATTCGCCTACAGCAGGGCTTCCTCAAGAGAGGCAAATAGTCTACATCGTTCTAATGCATAAGAGTATCCTGGCCGTCCCACCTTCAGCTGCCTCTCCATCGTGTTCAAAGCTGCAGTTTTCTGCTGCAGGCGGGACGAGGTCTTGTTCAGCTGCTCCTCCAGCTCCCTCTTCCGTGCTGCATCTAGCTGGAATCTCTTCTTCAGCTCCTGCAGGGCCTCCACGTCCGCAGCATGAAGCATGAGCTCCCGCTCGTACTTAGCCTGCGCCTCTCCAGCTAGCTTTGTCTGAGAGGAGCAGACGGGGAAACAGCTTTAACATTTATGTTCATGACTGGAGGTGAACGTCTGAATTCAAGACATGTGTGTGTTTAATAACAGACCTGCAGCAGGCTGTCCTGTATGGCCTTCTGCTCCAGTGTGACAGCACTAGCAGCTCTCTCCAGTGCCTCCTGCTGCTCCGTCTGACTGGACTTCAGGCTGCGCTGCAGCTCACACACCTACACAACACAAAGAAATACAGACACTGAGAGTTCAGTTCAAACAACCAATCAGGGCTGTCCAAGTCGACTAACAGTCATATAATCTCTCTGATGATTTATTAAACGATTTAAGTCCTTTTTATTGTGCCTCTCTTCCCATCAGTCTTTGTGCTTTTCTTCACTACGATTATTACTTATTTATAGAGTAAGTCATTGTTGTTCAAAGCGGAAACTTTTAGGGTAAAATTGTGACAATAATATTTTAAAATATATTTTAGATATTATTAATCGCTGCCTTAGTACAGTATGTTTAATATTACTGTTGAAAATGTCAGAATGACAGCATATTTATAACAGAAATAGTGAGTGTGTGTGTGTGTGTGACAGTGAGTACGAAGTCAGCAGTAACATTACAGTCGTGAATGTAGCAGTGCATTGTGGGTAACTCGTGTACGACTCGTGCAGCAGGCTCACCTGCTTCTCCACTGCATCCACAGCCTTCCTCCTGTCTTCTCTCTCCTGCTGCTTCAGTTTCTCCACCTCCAGAATGTTCTTCTCCAGCTGCTTCTGCACCTCGTCGGCCTCCTTCAGCCGGAGCTCCAGAGGGGAGCGGGACTGAAGAAGGTGGGTGTCGTCAGTAAACATGAGCGTGGACAGTTAGACAGCACGAGGAGTAAAGAGTGTGTGTTGTTGGATTACCTCCTTCTCTTTCTTCAGACTGTCTTCCAGAGTCAGCACCACAGCCCTGTACTGCTCCATGGTAGCGTTAGCATTTTTCAGCTGCTCCGCTAGTTCGCCGTTTTGTTCCTCGGTGGTACGCAGGAGACCTTTCACCTCTGCCAGCTCCTGCTCCGATTGGCTGAGCTGCTGGGCTGCTGCTGGCACTGGAGAGCGTACTGAGGGTGAGACGAAACAAGAGCTGTTAAACAGCACAGGAACAAAGCCATGGACTGCTGTGGACGTATTTTAGACAGAGTATCAGTCAAAGTTTATACGCTATATATTTCTGGTGTATCGCTGCCTTAATTGGTGAGTTTGTTTTGTGTCATTAGCTCCTTTTACACTGCCTTTTGGTTGTGGAATTATCACTCCTTTTTCAGCTCACTTTCACAACGTGAAAAATAGAGTCTGATTTAACAAATGCAGGATACAAAAATACCTTTGACCATTTATAGTCATCATGATTAAGATTATTTGATTGTTTTCCACAAATGAAAGATGCTTTTTTTTATCTCTAACTATTTGTTTCTTAATACATTGCCATTTTAACAGTTTTAAGCATATCACGATTCTGGCCAGGATAATCGTAGAATTACATTTTTAATAATCAACCAAAGCAGAGTTCAGTACTTTAGTGACGACTGATTAGTGACAATTTAAATCATCCACATGCAACAGATGTGTGTCTGTTAACCTCTGAGTGGTGCTCTGATGGTTGCAGCTCTGGTCACCAGGGCGGGCGCGTTGCCGGAGGCGGCAACAGCCTCAGAGGACGACGCCGACGCCGACACCGACGCCAGCTGGACTTTCAGTGCTGCCACCTGCTGTTCAGAGCTGCGCAACAACTCCCTGGTCTTCTGCTGCAAGGTGTTCTGGGTCTCCAGCTGCTTCTTCGCTTCCAACAACTGAGCCTGAGGATGGAGGTAATGGCAGTGACGGAGGAGCAACAAGACAAGATTACACGCTGGATGCAACAACACTTATTTAGGACAAAACGCCACCGTTCAAAAGTTTGTAATCAGCTGTTAAATCGATGCTTTATCTTACTTTCCTTTAAAAATGGCTTTTTAACAGAGACACACCAAATGTCTCACATCAAAATTAAATCTGCACACATGTTGATGCCACGTTTCCAGTTTCTTAAACCAGGGAAAGAAACGTTGTCTATCAGTCTGGATGAACCATCATTCATACAAAGTATTCCTAAAGAGGACTTTCTACAACCCGACTGTGGCTCAGAAGGTAGAGCGGGTCATCCCTTCATTACAAGGTTCAAGAACTAACTTACATTTCTAAAGATTTTTTTTGTTTTAAATGTTAATTTAAGTTAAGGTTACTTCTTTCCCCTCTTTTTTCTGTCTTGTGACAGCAGATTACAAACTTTTTAAGGGTATCGTTTGATTATAGCTAAATAAATGCCTATATTCTACATACATCCATGGTGCGCCCCAGCGTGTGTCTCTGTGCTACTTCCTGGTCCAGTTTGGTCTTCATTGAAGCCAGTTCTGCCTCCAGATTCTCTATCTTGTTGTTCAGCCACTGGCGACTCTGGGTCTCTGTACGCTCCATCGTCAACTAGATCAATGGCAGAGATGAGGAGGAAAATCAGAGAAATCATATATATAAATAAGATGACATTTCACTCGTCAAACGTTGATTCATGATGTGGTACCTGTATAGACTTGAGGTTGGTCAGCAGCAGGTTCTGGTTCCGGTGCTCAGCCAGTGTGGCTTCCTTTTCTCGGCTCAGTCGACTCTCCGCTTGCCTCAACATGTCTCTCTCTTTAGTCAAGTTCTCCACTCTCACCTGCAGACGTAGAGGAGGAAGTGAACAAATCACACTCCAAAGGGAGCTGGTGGTTGTGAATGGATCCCATCAAAAGGGATATCATCACTATGAGTGCTTCCATGCAATCAGACTTCTTTTTGAGTCGCCCTCTGATGGCCAGTCGAGAGAATGCAAGCTTAAGGCTTCACTTTTCATGATCGGGGGTTGCTGCCCGTTTCCACACACTCCTAGCTGCTACTGCTGTGGTCACTCCCATGTAGTAATTACTCTCACCGCCAGAGGGGGGAGACAAACATCCTGCATCCCAACTTTAAGATAACTCAGCTTCTCTTCTTCCTCACCTCTTCCAGTGCCATTTTTTCATTTGCCTGTCGCAGGTCCTGGCTCATCGTGTGGATGATGTGCTCGTGCCGCTGAGCCGTTGCAGCCATTTTTTGGTTCCTGTCCTGTAGGGCGGTGATCTCTCTGCGGTAGGCCGCCACAGTGTCCTGGAGCATCTCGTACCTGACGGAGAAGCATGGAACAAACGCACTGCATAAAAAAAAAGATCTCCAAAAAATATAGAGGCAGGTGCAGCACTGCACGACGCAAACCTCTTGCTGCTGAACTCCACTTGAGAGGTCAGCTTGGCGCTGCTGGAGTGGAGATCCGTCAGCTGCCTCTGCAGCCGGTCGTTGGTTTCATTCAACATCCTGTCGTTCTCTGCCTTCTCCTTCTTATACAGAGCGAAGGCGTCGCTCAGCTGGAGGCGCATAGAAACACAGACATCCAGTCAATACAGCGACTGAGTTAAAGATGGAGAGTAACACACAGTTAAGCAGGATGTTTGTACTTACCTGTTTTAAAGCAGCCTTGGCCTGAGCGGTCTGTGTCGACTCGACGGCAGCCGCTCTCTGAGGAGTCGAGCGAGTAGCCGGGACTGAGGGCCGAACATTTGCAGGCTGGGATGAAGAATCAGAACCTGCAGACAAATTATGAAAACTTGACCTCGTTCTATAAGCACCATTAACACTGAAAGTTAGAAGAAATCCCCCTAAAAAGGCAGCATGTGTTAGTATTTTCGTGTCACCTTGAGGAGGCAGGCTGAAGCCGGTGCTCTGGGCCAGCAGGACCTTGTACATGTCTCTCTGTCTGGCGTTGGAGTCAGCCAGCTGTTTCTGCTGGTTCCTCTGCTCCCTCAGCTGCTCCACCTCCTTCTGAAGCTTTTCCACACTGGCCTCCAACTCGGACACGCTGAAGGGACCCAGAGAGATGGAGCTAACTATACTGCTATCTAGCTTCACTGCTGACCAACGCTCCCTTTCAACCAGAGACCGTCGATAAGAAGTGGATGTAGTCAGCGTGACGTCACCCTATTGCCAGCTGTTATCAGCAGAGAAGCATGTAAACAACAGCAACAGTAAAAGCACTTCCTACCGCGCTGATGTTACTTGGCTCTTCTGTCTGTCCTTTTCCTCCTCCAGCTCCCTCAGCCTTCCGACCAGGCTTTGGTTCTGCCTCTGCAGCTCCTCCACACTGCGGAAGGACAGCTGGGGTGGACTGATGACCTCAGAGGTGCTGGAGATGTTGGCGGAGCTGCCATCTTCCTTGGTCACCTGATTACCTCTGGCTTCCTCCAGCTCCACCAGGAGAGCACACACCTGGACACGAGAGACATTTAGGAATGAAAGCATCCAATCAAAGGTCTCCGTTCATTCTGTATGTTGTCGATGTGTCCTCTAACTGTCCCTGTGTGTGTACCTGTGTAGATGTGTCCTCTAGCTGTCTCTCTGTCCTAAGTTTGTCTCTCTCCACGCCATCACAGCGCTGCTTGGCCTCCTCTTTCTCTTTCTGCAAACTGTAGATCTCCTAATGATAAAAGAAAGCAAAATTAAAGTTACATTTAACAGAATAACTAAGACAAAAGGTGAATACAGGAGACAAACAGAAGGAAGGTGAACGCGTCCCTGACCGTTCGGGCCTGTTCCAGCTTGTTGCACAGCGAGGCCATGGATCTCTGCATGCTCTCGTACTCCTCCCTCTGACGCTTGAGGACGGGAGCCTTGGACTCGATCTCCTGGACGATCTCATCCAGGACTCTGCTCACTCTCTTCGTCTCCTGCTTCTCGAGCTGCAGCTGCGTCTGACACTCTGCGTAGGCATTATACAGCTGCACAGAGGGGGAAGAATGAAGCTTCAGTCCTGATCATAACAACCAAATACCAATTAATTATCAGGAGTTTAACTCTTAACATTTCAGTTTGTTTCATTTGAAGAAAAAACAACAACAAATATCTTATTATATTATGTATACAATGCTAGGGGAGAAATGTTTCCACAGTCAGGGATACGTCAATGATTCAAACATTAGCTCCACAGTTTATTATAGTCTTATTGTAGGAGATGTGTATGTATGCCATCTGCATTAGGGCTGTACGATATTGGAACAAAACTGACTGGCAATATTTTTATTTTCTGCAAACATTTGACACAACATGAGTTCAACCATGTCACCCAATGCTTGTCCTATTGAACTCACATCAAAGAACTTCATGCTGGGCTTAACAATGGCGGCGATGGCAGCTGCTGATGGACACATGGCGTCCAACTGCTCCTCGGTCAGAGAGGGTGCACCTAGAGCACAACACACATGTAAATAAAAGTTGCAGACACTTAATGCACTGAGCAAACGGCACATATGTATGAAAGAGGTGCATGCGTGGTCTTACAGCAGTGTTTGCCAGCAGACTTCATCGTGGCGTTTTCAAGCTCCTTCTCCATTTTCCTGACCTTCTCTCTGAGCTCTGCCTCGAGTCTCGACTTCAGTTCTTCTCCCTCCGACACCTTCTTCTCTAGAGCCTTATTGGCTGCAACAACAGACACCAATCACACAGGTCATTCACGTTTAAGATGGACATCTATGCTTCACACACAGAAACAGGGCATGAAGCATAGCAGGTCATTGTTAAAGCGTTTAAGATGGACATCTATGCTTCACACACAGAAACGGGACATGAAGCTCTGGATTATTTTTCTGGTAGACAATTAGAAGCTGGTGCGATACCTTCTCCAGTGCTTTTCACCAGCTTGCTGAGCCCTTCCACTGCTCTGCTCAGTTCTTGATTCTTTGTCTCCATGTCTGTTGCTGCCCCCTACAGGGAGAACAAACGCATCACATTTGCATTACACGCAGGGAATAACACAGTATAATGTTGTACATTTTTAGTTAACCAAAGAAAACTTTTTTTTTTTTTTTTAATGTTCTGTGATTATTATTCCATTACTTTTTCTGACATTTGGGATTTTTTGCTGCAGTAGTTTCAGTATAGGTATCAAGATATTTAAGCAGGGTATCGTATCCAAGTCACAGTTGAATCAAATCTATCGCGACAACACTACAATGTAAAGTCAATGCCCTGTTTCATTATTTTCCCCCAGTTCTTGGTGCCTTTGCAGCGACTCTAACCTTGTAGAGTGAAGACAACTTGACATGAGCGTTGAGCTCATTGCGGTATTTCTCCTCCATGGCACTCTGCTCGTCTTTAGCCTGGAGAAACATACAGACCATAGAAATAATTAACGACACTACATGTACATGCCTGACCTGATGTGTTGCAGTGACCAGCAGATGCCACCAATGGTCAGTGTCTCTATAGTGGAAGAGGAAGCTGAGTTGAGCTCTTTTGGTGCCTTAAAAACGTATAGTTTATAGTCAGGATGTGAGATTTGGTTCATTTTGGCTTCTAAAAAAACCCAAATTAACGTGACATCCAGAATGTAATGTCATGTGTTGTAAATGTCTTATTTAACTTAATGCTGGCTCGATCAGCTGATATTCGTTCCTGATCAGCTGATATTCGTTCCTGATCAGCTGATATTGGTTCTAAATAGTTTGATCGTGGTCTCTCTAATTCTGATCAGAAGAGCCGATCAGATGACTCATCGACTATGAATTGAAATTCTTTCAATACTCGCTCAGTTCTTTAATATATAGATGTAAATTAATCTATAGTGTCAAAAACGCCCTCATTAACCATTGACATCCTTAGTTTATAGTCACATGATTTATTCAACTGGCAGTCTGCCGCCACAGTCTGCTCCAATCACTGTGGGTGGTCCAGCGAGTCAGAGGAATATTAAATACAGTGGTTGAGGGCCATCAACCATCCTATAAAGATGCAGAATGCAGATATGTAAATCTTAAAACTCTGCCCCGTTTGACTTCACATCACCTGTTTCAGTTTGTTGTTGAGGTCTTCAGCTCTTTTACCCCAACTTTCGCTGGTTTGCTTCAGAGAGGCAAGCTGTCCTTCCAGTCTGGTCATCTGTCGAAGAGAGAAGTTACGCCAAAAAGACATGAGCTTTGTGGATGGGATGCATCGATACATACATTTTAACGAGATCTCCTAGGAAACAAATAACAGGCCTCTCCGGGGCAGTTAAAGTGGGACGTTTGAGGGTTATGTGTGACTCGGCATGTTTTATCCCTTACATGCAGGGATATAGATAAATAAAGCAACGGAGCCATTCTGGCAACCCAGTAGATGAAACCCAACGGGGATATATTGGTATGTATATATGTAAATACCTGCTCCTTGCTGTTGTTCAGACCCCCCTGCAGTTCCAGTATGCATTTGCCTTTCTCTCTGTCGGTGTTCAACAGTTCTTCAGTTTTGGTCTTCAGCTCAGCGGTGAGCCACTCGATTTTCTTCTCATGCAGCTCTTTCTCCTGCTCCATGCGCTTCTCTCGGTGCTACGGCACACAAACGCAGGGCTCCAATCACAAAGATGAACGAAATACCACATTCCAGTCTTATATCTGTCATAGGCATGGGACGATAACGTTTCATGGGACGATAACGTTTCATGTCACGATTATCCTAACAAAAATATTAATTATTATATACAATATTATCCAGATAATCATCAAAATATGCTAAACACTTTTAAAATGGCACTTAAAACATATTGTACTCTCTTTAAATATTATAAAAACATTTTTAATTGGGTCACACATAAGTCATCTTTTTGCAGTATTGAATAAAATGATCATAAATGATGAGGTCATCCTGCATAAAAAGGAAGATTCCATTTTCTTTTTAAATATGTTTTTGTAACCTGTGTTTTTATTTTCTAAAATCAGGCTTTTTAAACTTATTTCCTCAGTTTGATCAGAACCAGCTTTTAGTGGTCATTATAAAAACGGCAGCTTGATGCACAAACACACGAGCTTCAGCACTGAGCCGACGTGGTTTCCATGGAATCTGGTTTGTACCTGCACAGAAGCCTCAGATGACTGTATGCTGTCCAGTTTTAGCTGCAGCTCCATCTTGACTTTGCTGGTTTCCGTCAGTTTCTCATTCAGATGCTTCACATCCTCTGCAAACACACACACAGAAAACTCAGAAACATTCACCCAAAAAATGGAACTCCTCATCCGAATCGAGGGTCTGAAGCAGGAGACACGAGACCAGAAGATCTCAGGGCGTCTGTCCCGATGGTAACGCACGAGACCGGAAGTTCTCAGGGCGTCTGTCCCGATGGTAACGCACGAGACCGGAAGATCTCAGGGCGTCTGTCCCGATGTTAACGCACGGGAAAATCAGACTATCATCAGATGCTTTCAGTGCTTCTTACCAGTTAGGTTTTCCACTTCCTGTGTTCTCTTCTCCAGCAGCCGCGCCAGCTCCCTCTTCTCTGCCTCGATCTCATATTTGGCCTTGGTTTGCTGTTGTCACACAAGCCATATATTACATGACATATTACATTATTAACTATAATACTATCCAGAGTTGGTAGAAAAACGAGAAATAGCTGGTTGTGTGAATAAGTGTTAAATAGACCTTATAGGCTTAAATGGTAGCAGCATTTGCTGTGAGCTACATGTATGAATGAACATCTTATACAGGTGATAATTTGGGTGGGCTCTTCACTAATCAGACAAACAGACACACATGACAGACTGTGATTAGATTTAGTCAAAAGGACAAACTGGACAAACAAATTCAAAGTACTTTACTCTTACTAACCTTACATTAAAATGAATCAACTGTGTACATAACTTAGCTTAAATTAAAAAGCAGTATATTTGTGCAACATACAAGTGACTGCTGACTAAATTAATGAACATAAATATAATAAACATACTATTTTTGGGTGGAGTATTCCATAAGCAACAATAGCTTATCACATTAACACTACACTACACAAATTCTTACCTGCTGTGGTGGTTTATCCTCAGGAGTCTCTCCGTCGATTCCCTTCAGAGTGCTCAGCTCTTCGTCTGCACGGAGAGAACAAGACAACGCTCAAACGGAAGATCATTGAACGAACATGAAAACCAAGAAGCACCTTTCAAGTAAAGTCTAAGAAGTGGCTCCAAACACCAATCCCTCAGCTCAGGTAATACGACATGCGGCATATCACATCCTATTGATGACACGAAAACATGTTGTATACAATTATGGGTTTTAATTGTATCTTATTACGACATGATTTGAAGATCTTCCACTTGTCAAATATAAATATTAAGCATGAAATTACAGGCTGAACGTCCACGTTTTTAATGCCTCAGGGACTTCCACTGTGTTTAACATCACAATGCTATAATTTGTGGGTAATTCCCTCAGGTAAAGTCTGCAGAGATACAGAGTCAGAGAAAGTGTCCTCAAATTGTCTGCGAGAGTCCTCAAGCACTCGATGATTTGACAGCTTGACAGAACGAAAGCCTCACAGACATAAAGGCAGGAATGAATCTCAAAAGCGGTGAGTGTGAACATCAGAACCAGGTCATTGTGTGTTAATAGTTTGCGTGCGTGTGTGTGTGTGTGTGTGTGTGTGTGTGTAAACTCACGCAGTTTGTTTTTTTCCTCCTTGAGTGTCTGCACGTCTCTGGTGGCTGAGAGGATCTGATCCTGACCCTCCACTAGTCTCTTTTCAACGTCGAAGTACTGTTGTTCTGCGGGAGTACAGGAGTACACATGTCATGCAGTATAGCAGCTACACCAAGTACACACAAGAGTACTTTTGCTTTGCTTCTTTCATACGGTTTCACCAACAGTCCAAAAGGACAGCCTGAAACAGATTTTACCTGCAGTAACATTAGCTTTGTAAACTGGCATTGTTGTGTGACGTCATACAGTTACATATTCACAAACATGTGTATATACAGATAGGCAGCAGTAGCTTTTACCATCATATTATATCAGCCCACTCAAGCTGACAATTCTCAATGGAAGCTTGGTGTTATTTATACATTTTTATATACATTTATTTTGGATTGAATGAAAAACACTTTTACTCCAATCATAATAAATAAAGAATCCATAGCTATGAATTCAGCTAAGCTACTTATAAAGTAACTCAATATCATATCAAACTTAACTTGGATTTTTAATAACGTGATGTTCCCTCGGTTGACCGGAAACATGTAAACATAACAGGCCTTTAGCACATACTGGGGAGAAGTCCTCAAAGTCGGCATTAATTCCACACACCGTACAGTAATTCCTCCAATAAAATGTCATGTTTAAGAGAGCTGTTAGCCAAAGCTAGCCTTAACGCTAGCTAACGTTAGCCGTCAGCAGGCACTGTGGCTAACAACACAACATTAATTGACTGGCCGAATTTACCCGAAGACGGCTCCATAGTGAACCGGAGTCTGACACGACCTTTCTATCAAATATCAATCGCTAATCAGCGACATTTTGCTTAATTTAGGATAACGTCACCTACCGCTGTCTGCTTTGAACCGCTCATGCTGCGTCCTGAGCGCCTCGTTAGCATTTTGCAGCTCCGTTACAAACTTCTCGAGCTTGTTCTGGACGCCTTTCGGGAGTTTATTCAACTCCGTCCGCTCCAGAGCCTGCAACAGGACGACCGCCATCTCCGCCTATCCTCCCCCCGTAAAAATATCACACTAAAAGGACACCAAACTCTGGTAAAATAACGTCGTTGTGTCCACAGACCCGCTGAACGAAGAAAGTTTGAAGCCACACTGGTACGTAGGCAGGATATCCGCTCCAAGCTTTCAAAATAAAGCAATATTTGACGCTCCAGCCTAGTGTACCTGGGATGCGTTGGCGGATTTGCAATGCCTGAACTCGAAATTGCTTTTTTGTAGTAGTAGTTACAAAATGTGTTATGTGTTAAAACTCGTAGTTTACATGATAGCTGTCAGAAAGGATACACATATGTGTAAAACCACTAAAGACAGAAGTAAAAACGATTGCTAGTTTTATTATTTAATTATTTAATGCGATATACCATTATACTTTTATTCTCAGTTCATCAATTTGATTAAAGTTTTATTTTGAAGACAAATTAACAATTTTCCGCTAGTTGTTTGTTTTTCCGGTTAGCGTGGGTCACTCTCTGCGACATAGACGTGCGACGGAAGTATGTCATCAAACAACGCATGTTGGTAAATGGAGTTTTTCCTGCGCTGCTGACGAACCACTGGCAGCTTTCAAAAAGCAGTAGCAGGTAACGTTTTGCAGCCTCTTGGTTCACATTTAACCCCCGTTAAATGTGTTTCCAAGCTGTAACGAACTCTTCTGAATTTCAACTTTGACATTTTACCGTTAGCTTAACGTAACTTAGCATCGGTTAGCTAAAGTTAGAAGGTCTGACAGCCATGAAATATACGACTCAACGTTGAGCTTTTAAAGTTGTACGTAGTTAAACTTACGTTACTTTGTTTTAAAGCCCAGGTCAAGTCTGCTTGTTTAGCCGGGTTCTGTCCTTCCACATCTCCCAGTACTTTCTCAGTGACAAGACAGACATGAGCTTCACTGCTTGTATATTATGATTTGATATCCCTCTCCTTAGGCAGAATGGGTCGTAGTTACATAGTGGAGGATACCGTGGAGGGATACCTGTCCACGCTGTGTGAACAACAAGCTGGTCCGGTCACGGGGCTGCTTATTGGACAGGTGAGGTTGTACACACGTCTAACTGTCGTTCGACCAGCTGTTTGCACTGCAGTTACATGTTGGTCATAATCACAGGAGGCAACACTACACACGTCCTCTTGTAGTTCTGATTCTACTTCTTTACAGATATTAAAAAGTTGTCAGAAACATGTAAAAAGTACTCAAGTAAAGTACAGACTTGAAAATTCTAAAAGTACAACAATTAAGTATTTGTACTTCCCACCTCTGGACATAATGCAACTACAGAAATCGACATGATATAATGTGGAAGAGTATTTTTTTCCGTATATGTGCTGATGAGACTGACATTTCAGAGCTCAACCCAGAGAGAATTTGTTGTCACGGCAACTCAGACGCCCCTGAGGGAGGAGTCAGCTGGGAATTCCCTGGACAAGGATTGGGTGACTGAGCATGCTCGACAGGTAGGACCCCATCCCATTACACACTCATGTGGTCTGGAGTATTTAAAGGGGACCTATTCTGTTTCTTTTCAGCTTCCTACTAGAACACGTTTACATGCTTTGATTTATTTTCCTTACCAAATGTAGTGACTTTCACTGTCGTTTTCCTAGAAGAGCAGGTGAAATCTACGGCCTTAAAATTGTTTTGTTATCATTTATCTTGCCACCAATCTGGAATGTCTTCATTACCTTAGAATGATCCTTGTTGCACCACCATGTTTCTACAGTAGCCCAGACCGGACAAACTTAAACACAGATTCTAGCGAGAGCCTTCATGTTAACTGAAGTTACCCGAAGGCCACCGTGGTTCTCTGACACGCTTGGAAAGGGAGGAGTGAGCAGAGGAGTGTTCAGTTGGTTGCAGTCTGCCGCGTCACCACTAGATGTCACTAAATCCTGCACACTGCTCCTTTAATGTCACACAATTAGAGGTGAACATACTTTGAACACAGCGTGACATAAATGCGACGTTATGATCCAGCAGATGTGGAGCTCTTGATGAAAAAGACCATAAAAATGTGAGGTTTTTTTTTCGTTCTAAAGCCCGCCTGTTACTGCCGATTTGATTGGCTGCCTGGGCCAGGTGTGACATTGACGAGCAGTGCGACTCCACACCTGGAGCGGAAAGGTTAAGAATATTTAAACTTTTATGCGCTTATAAGGAAACAAGACATGCAGCAAATAGAGGAGTTCACGCCAGAGCACCGTACAGTATGAAAACAAAGGTTTTGCAGGCGACGTTTCGGGGTGTGATGGGCCCCTTGAGTGTGTATATGATGGACTGGATTTGGGATCTCAGGAAGATTAGCTGGTGCCATTGGCAGCAAGAGAACTGTAGAAAAGGTGCCACGTTTTGCCGGATCAGCAGGCTCAATTTACTGCTGTGAAGTGTTTACAGTTCACATTTGCTTCAGGTGTCTCGGATGCTGCCCGGAGGCCTGTCTGTATTAGGAGTCTTCATCATCACTGATACTGATGCCAAGGACACGGTGACTACACTTCGACAGGTGAGATGCATGTAAATATGATGTACACGCTCTGAAAGCTGCATGAATCCATATGTAAAACCAATGCTTTACCCACAGTGACGCTCTGGAAGGACATTTCATCACATATGCTTTGCTTATGTGAATGCACCTGTACTATTATTCTGTTCCACGTGTGTGTGTGCAGCTGGTTTTCGCCGTGGAGAACCTGATCTCCTCGGAGCGTCTGTGGAACCTCGCGGATGATGATGTCACAGACTGTGTCACACTCCACGTCAACCCCAAAACCAGGAAGTATCCTTTTGCATGGCCCTTCTCGTCGGATCAGTTAGCACCCAGATATTGTGTGGATGTTCTTTAACCCGATGTTACAGAACCTTCTGCAGAACCTTTGACGTGAAAGATCCCAAGGTAAGTTTGCATGTTTGGTTCCTCACGTAGCCACAGCTGAAGTCATTAATCCGCCGCATAATTCCTTCATAAAGTGTTAAACACCTTCATTTGATTTCCTCAAATGTGGTTTGTCTAAGCATCAAGAGCTCTTGTCACTGTTCTACCCGTAGCCAGAGTTAATACACACGCCACCACTTTACAGAAACACTCCAAATGTCCAGCCACAATATTTAGAGATGACTTCAGATTTCCCAGTAACTTGGTTTCAGTTCAGATCACTGATGACTAACACTAAATGAAGAGTCACCTTAGACATGTCAGTCGTGCAGCATTATGTTTTTATGAATCACATCCTTGTTGTTGGCTGTTCCAGAGCACGGCCAAGCCTGCAGACTGGAAGTACCAATCAGGTGTGTGTTCCTCCTGGAGCATGGTGTCGTGTTGTTTAAACGTGGACATGTTGCTCCCACTGCCAGACAACAGGACCGATGCAGAAAACATGGATACATGTCTCAAGGTTAGTGCACAAACACACACACGCATTCATTTCCTGGAGCATTAGTGGAACTGATCTCAGGTCGTGCTTCTTTTCAGGAAGAGCTGAAGACGTGGGCACGCCAGGTGGAGGGCGGAGTTTGTCTGATCGATGGGAGAAAGCTGGCAGAGGATGCGGAGCTCACAGGAGGACAGGTTGTGCAAACGTAACCAGCACTGAGAAAACAGCTCAAAAAAGACATTTTTTAAATCTAGATCTAGACATAAACAATGTTGCGAAAGGATTGCAGGCATCTTGAGGGTCGGAAATTTTCCATCCTGCTTTTTAGGACAATTGAAAACATTTTATCTGTCCTCATTTTATGAGTCACTGCTGTCTCGACCAGAATGTAGGAGAATTCTACAGGAGATGATCTTCAGGATTTACTTTGTTTAAATGTATATTTTTTTACGGTAATTTAAATGACAATCAGCCACAGATTTCTCCAAAATTAAGTCAAATCAAAATTCTTTGGAGTGACTCTGAGGCGTTTGATAATCACGGTTTAGTGAATCTAATCTACTAAAAACTACATGTAACTCTGATGATGAATCTAACGAATTCTTACTAATAATTGTAACCCACTGTGTCTGATATTTCTCTGCAGAAGAGGAATGTGAGACAGACGCACACGATGCAGCTTCTCATCACAGCAGTAAGACACACACACACACACACACACACCACCTAAATGTTTTAAGTGCACACAATCAGCGTAAAAAAACGTGCTTTCCTTTTATTATGTTGAAGTAATTGCATCTCAGATAAGAGAATGGGAGGGAGGTAGTGAGGAAAGTCGGCACCATTAGTTTTGCTTATCGTATGAAGGCAATCTCCTCCAATGCTGAGGAATGTGAACATCATTAGTAACAGGAAAAGGTGGAGAAACGTGTGTAGAAAAAGGAGTAAAATATAGAAGCAGTAGGAGCTTGAAAAAGTTGTCTAGCTTAAAATTAGAGCCCATTTTTAAAAATAAAAATAGACCTACATGAATGCCATGTTTACTGTTGTGCATGCTGTATCTAAAGAGGACCATGATTCTCTGCGTGCGTCAGGATGAGCGGAGGTTGAGCGACGCGGTGCGGCGGTGTGGAGGCAGCGTGTCCGTCCGAGGAGCCGTCCACAGCAGAGCCTACCTGCACAGCAACAAACCGAGGGCCAAGCTGGCCGAGAAGGTAAATAATTCAGCAAACAACGCCAAACGGAACCGAACAAAATCCCCCAATCCATTATTTTTCATCTTTAAATCCTCGTCTTGGACAGCTGCTGAAGAGGGACGCGGTTTCTACGGTGGCCACGAGGGTTCAGATGCTGCTGGAGGAGCTGCTGACATCAGAAGAGGAGAGCGGGGACAAACACCGGAGAGGTAAACACACACACACACACAGCTGACCTGTTTGCTCCACCAATCAGAAGCTCTTGTCTATAGATAGTTGGAGTCAAGGTCAAGGTTGTGGTCAGAGAGGTGGGCGGGTGGAGGTCAGCCAATCCCAGAGAGGAGGTAGGATTTGTATGCTGATGAGTAAACACGCGCTGAAATCTCGACTGTGGGTTAATGATCTACAGACGATACAAAGACCTAGTTAAACACAGGTGTAACCGTCAACAATACACACAGATAAACATGAGTCATGCTGGGGAAAGTTAAACGGACTCAAGTCCATTTCAGAAATACATACATGTTATTCTCATGGTCAAAACAGTCAAAACATATCTGTAAATATGAACAAATCCATATTTTTATATGGTTTTTTTTCCATTCCGTGGAGGAAACAATTCCTCTGAAAGTAACCTAAATGTACATAACTTTCCTATTAAGTCTTAATAGATCTC
The DNA here is from genome assembly GCF_963514095.1 of Eutrigla gurnardus. NCBI lineage: Eukaryota > Metazoa > Chordata > Actinopteri > Perciformes > Triglidae > Eutrigla > Eutrigla gurnardus. The sequence continues at coordinate 30,708,634 of NC_139918.1, read as the reverse complement.
AACTGACTGAAGGATATTAATAATATGGACTTCAAATGTATTTTTACCCATAATAAGCACCTGTAGTTCCAATCAAATCTTTGATTCACAGTTTATGAATAATAACAAAAATGACAACAATAGGGGGGGGGGGTTCCATTAAACTTTAACTTTTGTTGTTCTTTATTATCACCTTTTACCTTACCTTCAGACAAAATGTTTGCAGAAAAATAATTTTGTGTATGATAGTTGCACATTTTATTCAGGAAGATATTCTTCACAAACAAACCCAACTTTTTGAAGCGTGAGTGCAGTCGGCAGAAGTAAAAAGCTGACTTTATGAACGCTACAAACCAACCTGGTCACATGAGTGAACGCAACGAGGCCGTGAAGGCAGACGGAAAATCTTCAAAATGTGTGAGAGCGCTATTCCCTTATGTATTTCATATTGTTGAACAAAACGTTAAAATCCCTCGAGCCTGTCGACTACGTCAGACATCTAACCGCAAACCCATTCAAAGAAAACCTTTGACTCATGAGACAAAAGGAAATGGGAGTGCAAAACCTGCTGACTCATCCCTGCAGCACGCCGGTGAACTTACAGAGAACGAGGACCGCTGTCACCGCACGTGAAAATGATGGATTTCAAAGTGAGACTATATAACTTTTTGAAGACATCTTCCTCTATTAAAAGTTAAAAGTAATTAACTTCTAATAGAGGAAGATGATACTCAGGTGTGGTCTGACCTGCAGCTCATGGTGACAAACGGTGAACATTTCATGATTTCATCACAAAACAAAAGAAGAAGTGAACGCGTCGCCTCACTCAGCTCGGTGCTCAGCGTGCGTTCACACACGTTTAGTGTGTAACCGCTCAGTGAACTACATCTCCGGTCTGTGGTTAAACACGTAAACCACGTAAATTACAGTATTACATTTATATCCATTACATCCTGGTACCAAACACAGAGACGTCACTTACCACACGTTGTCTTTATTATTACGTTTTTTCACAGTCTGATACGTCAACAGTAGACCACAAAATGTCTTTGTTCACTTTGTAAAATTGTATTTTAAATTGACCAACATCGTACGTGTAATTCATGGCACAATTTGAACGGCATTGAAACATATATAATAATATTTATCTAGATCCGTTGATTGTTTTTCATGGTGGTCCACAGGAAAATCCTTGCTCTCACTGCAGTTTTAATTATTTTGCTGTTTATTAATATAAGCGAGTGTAAATTTGCTCTGTGATCGTTCATTCCGCTCGGTCACATTGAACTCCAAGCAGAACGAACACGGCGGGGTCAAAACGCAACTGGACTTTCCTGATTCAGATGAATGGGGAACTGTCTGTCTGCATGTGTGGTGGGGATGTCTGTGAAGGGCTTGACATGAGAGATTGTTGGGAAATGAAGGAAAATGTCATGTGCCATAATCATGTTATTGCCACTTGTGTCCGTTGGGCTGCTGTTCACTAAAGCCACAACAAGGAACTTAACTAGTAATGATGGGTTCCAGTGTCATACTGGCTCCAGTCTGTCTGCGGCTCCTCACAGGGGAGGAACGATGATTAAGCACGTTTCCATTACCGATTGTACTCTTGGATGCCATTGGAACTTCTCATGGGTTGATGAATGAATGAAATCATTTACATTTGCTATATTATCGCGATAATCATCAAAATATCCTTAAAACCCTTTAAAATGGCACTAAAACATCCTGATATCACTTTATTTTTTGTTACCGAACCAATATTTTTATTGCGTCTCAAATAAGACGCTTCTTTTTTTATTTAACTGTTTGTTTATTCGGTTATTTTTGGCTTCACGTTGCAATTTTGCAAGAATGCGCATTTAAGAACTGTGGTTATCGCCTTCTCCCTGTACTCAACACTGATTGGTTCGTAGACGGGCGTGTGTCTGACGTCGGCGTGGAGGTGGTAGCCTCCTCAGTTTGAATGGATGGATGAAGTGAACGGACGGAGGAAGTGCTTCCATTAGAGATAATGAACTTATGGCCGTGTATCACAATCATATCAGAGTTTCTATTGGCCCAGCACTAAAGGGGGTGGGACAAACCTGTGCTTGTTTTATTCAATTGACACTTTAGTGTGATTCTCACCACAGTAACGTTAGGGATTGAATATTTGAATGAATCCTGGCTCACTGTGCCTCCGACTCTCCTCTTTCTTTCAGAGCGATTCTGTCTCCCCCAGCGTGTCTGGTGTCCAGTCAAAGTGAGCGGGCCGGTGTGTGTGTGCGACTACCACTTCAGTGACGAGGGCCTGTCTGAGGTCACCGACAGGCTGAAGGAGATGCTGGACATCGACGCCGCCGAGGAAGACTTGGACACCAGGCAGGAAACGCCTGCTGAGGTCACAGAGCTCAGAGGGCAGGGAGGTGCAGCAGCAGGTAGGGCTGGAGTGTTTCTGCAGAGGGTCTGGCAGCCGTTGGGCCCACTATTGTATTATTGTAGTTTATGTAAGTGTGTGTTGTGTGTTTCCAGAGCCCTCCGTGGAAACTGTTGAAGCGCCGGAGCCCAAGGGGAGCAACTTCATCGGTAAACCCCTTACCAACTTTCTCATCACTATTCCGTCCAGATAAATAGTCTCACAGCTTTCGCTCTGTGCAGGAAACGGCTTCAAACAGGAAACGAAGGTGGCAGATGTGATCATATGTTTGATTGTGGGTTTTTTTTGTGGTTTTTCACTTTGTTTCATGTCATCCAGTCCAGACAAGTCAGCGTTTTTGTTTATTTTTTTTACTTTCTTTTTTTCCAAAGTGTCTGTATGAGAGTGTAATGAGGCTCTAAAATAATCCATCTACTATAATAATTACATTAATGACTTTGCCTCGCAGCCGTAAACATGTGTTGTGAGTGCGTCCATGCTAATTCTCCTCTGTGTTTTTTAGGTGTTGCCATGGCTACCGCTGTCGCCCTACTCGCCACCGCTGCCTCAATGCTCTACCTCAGTGATGTTTAATACACACACACACACACACACACACACACACACACACACACACACACACACATGAAATAAAATGTTGTTTGGTGGCATTTTTCTCCAAAGTGTCGTTTGGTTGATCCCGAAAAACGCAGTGAAAGTTCGGGACGTTACTGTGACAGACTGTAACCCAATGTTACTGATTATGTGTTTTAGTGAGTTCCTCTGTATTCTATCATGATATCAAAACTTTTTTTATATTAATATAACAAAAAGAATACAAATTTATTAAATATAAGTGTTAAAACATCAATATTAGCAAGGGTCGACCAATACAGCTTTTACATACTGATTATTACTAATCTAGGAGACGGATAAACGATATTTGTCTGCAGTAAATAAAGTGTGTAAATGTGTCGGTACATCTGAGCCGGTTTAGGGATGCTGGAGCTCCACAGTTGGTTCAGAGTGAGTTGGGTTTTCATGAAGGTCCGATGTAACTTAACACCCGGGGCCTCCAGTCCAAAGTCCAGACCAGCCCTCACATTATTTGTGAACACGAGCCTGTCTTTTCACAACGTGCTGTTGCAGAGTATTTTTTCAGGTACTTCCCAGTTTCTCAACCGGCTCTCTCATTTCCTCTAACACTCGTTGGAGGATTTCAGACGTCCAGTCATGGGAGTCGCCACCATGTATTGAGGGGGTGGTCGGGACCGGGTCACTGACTTCCCTCTGAAGTTACACAGAGAAAATGGAAAAAATGTTGAAACGAAAGTTGGTGGAGATGAGAAAGAAATGGGTAGAGTGGATAATTTAAGGATCTGGAAAAAAGTGTAAATCAACACTCAGATTAATACTACTGCTATAGTGAGTGTATTTACATTTAGGGCATTTAGCAGACGCTTTGGTCCTGAGCGACTTACAATAAGTACATTTATCAAAAGAAAGAAACCACAACATATCATTGCCGATAAAGTAAGAGTGAAAAAATAGAAACAAGTGTGAGTTCCTCCTCTGAGTAAAGTAGTAGCTGTTCAGCAAGGAGAATGCACCAGAATGTGAGAAATTGCGTCTTCTAAATTCCAAACCACCCACCTACTTGAACTTCCACAAATGAATCATCCTGTGTTTACGCGCTGATTTTGACTGCCCCAATAATACTAATGAGATAGATGGATGGATGGATGGATGGATGGATGGATAGATAGATAGATAGATAGAGAGATAGAGAGATAGAGAGATATAGATAAATATTTGTACATTCTCTACATGCCTAACATAGCAGAGCTTCTGGAGACCATGTGGAGACGCAGCGCGCATTGACGCACAAAGAGCCGCATCACAGCTTCACTGATGCTTTAGGAGTGACTTCACTGCAGTCCGCAGTTACTGGAAGATCCTAAAGACGGTGCTTTGCATGACTTTTATTTACTTTAAGCCGAGATGTTTCCCCCCCCCCCCCCTGTAATACATCGCGAGAGTTCAGCTGCAGGTTGAGGACCGACAGCTGTTCCAGTTGTGAGCCAACAACAAGGAAGTTGTTGGTTTAAGGGCAGGGACTGGAGGATGTCTGGATCCCAGGCTGGAGTTTGGACCGGACCGTTTACTGTAGTTGCTGTTTGATCTTTGCGGAGCTCAGGATCAATGTACCCAGAAACGCGGAGGCCGTCCAGCTGGGCTGAACTTCGACCCCGGCTCTCCCGTCGTCCCGCCGTATCAGCGGGTTCGTCCGCGCCCGGCGGTCAACGTGGACTGCAGGGGGAGGGGAGGGGAGGGGTGGGGGTTCCTGATAAGGACGCTCTGATCTCACTCGTTTCCTCTTTGGGAGCAGAGCAGTCCCGGACAGTGCTTCGGACCTCTAATCCAGAAACCAGAGAGACTCCAGAGAGACTCCAGAGATCCTCAGACCGCTGTTAGTCCACAAAACCACTAGAAACCAGCATGTTGAGTCGAGACCTTCCAGACATCGAGGTAAGTTATCTATGGAAATGTTTCGTGTTTCGCTTTTTCCATGAGCAGAATGTTCGGTCTTCAGTCACGTACTGTCTGTCTACAGGTGGCAAACAGAATTATAATCTATGTATCTATATTCAAATGGGGGGAAATTATATTTTATTTTTTATATGTCTGCTTAATAACTGTGTTTAAATGTAGACACATTAAAATACATTTTAAAATTATATATTTAAGTTAATTTAAATATATCGAATTAAAATCCCATGGCAACCAGACACATTAAAATAAAAAATAACAGAATCTATCTATCTATCTATCTATCTATCTATCTATCTATCTATCTATCTATCTATCTATCTATCTATCTATCTATCTATCTATGGATTAAAATATGAGTTAAATATTACACCGATATGAATAATGTTGCATGTGTTCTGAAAGTGCAAAGACCAGAGTTGTAAAGTCTGATGGCATGACATAATCCTGATCATATAAAGTCATACATCATTCTCTATGAAACCTACTTTAAGTTGTGAGGATGAGCTGAAATGATTCTACATTATCTGAATATTCATCCTTTTTAGGATCATATTAATACTTGTTATCATGTTGATCGCTGACTGAAGAGTCACAGCTAAATGCTCTTATTTAAAATGAATTTATTCATCAGTTATTATTGGTAGTCTACAAACCTCGTATCGTCACGTCGGGGGGCAAAGGGGGGATTCTGTCACGACAACACAGTGATATAGACTTAAAGTCACTGCAGAGGAAATGGTCAGCATATTCCACCTTTTTCCCACGAACATAAAGGTCGTAACATAAAGAGGAACTCTGCTCATCGTTGGTCAAGCTGGACATGTGAGGTCTGAAAGAAGCAGTGATTCAGGAGGCAGAGAGGGAAAATGAGAGTTGCATTATGAGGGTGGTCCTATGTGTGTATATACACGTGTTCTTTAAATTATAACCTTACACTGGGCTGAATGAGACATCATGGATATTCTTTGTTATGTATCAGTTTCAGCTCGTTCCATATGCGGCGTCTTTTCAAAGTAAACGTCTTCACAGGAAGTGAGGTTGAGGCAACAAAACCACTTAGTCTTAAACCGTGATCGTGGTGAATCGGTCGCCGGGATCTCATGGTGGAGAATCTATTATAAAGACAAGACTCACACAACTGTGGTGTTTTTTTTATTTTATTTTATTTGTGTTAGTTTACGTTCTATATATGCAGGTTACATTTCTTTCTTAGTATATTTGCAATATAAATATATTTGAAATACTCTTACATTTTAATACTACAAATCAGAAAAACAGTCAAATCTCTAAATCCATTTATTCTCCAAGTGTAACTGATATCTGGGGAGGAAAAGTGTCTCCACGTGCTGAGCTATTTCCAAGTTAGTTTGTCCTGATAACCTCTCTGGTCCTCCGTGTAAACAGCCTGCAGGTCAGTCGGGTTTACCATCAAGGCTCCCGGTCTGCTGCTGCTGCTGCTTTAAACAAGACTTTTAGAATAGATTTAGACAGGGATTTTGGTCAAAATTCAAGTCACAAAGTTTAAATACTTTATTACTGTATTTAAGTAGAATTTCCAGGTGTCTGTACTTTACGTGAGTTTACGTTTCTGACTATTTTTTACTTTTACTCCCTACATTTTAAAACAAATATCTGTATTTTTACGCCTCACATTTTCAAAACAGTCTTGTTACTTTGAGGGGAATATTTTATTATATTATTATTTTTCGTATTAATATGACGCCAGATTCAGTTAACTTTAAAAAAAAAACAGCCAGTAGAATGTCCTTCATAGGGTTACTTTTACCTTCTTGTTGGAGTACATTTAAGAACCTGTACTTTTACTTGAGTAAAGAATCCGTCTTTTAGAACACAAGGGTCTGTACTTCTATTTGATACAGAACGTCTGCACTTCAGACACGTCTGATTTATTTCCTTCACAGAAGATGACGACACTCTGATTTTACAGACTTAATAAATGGGGTAATTTTTGGCCTTTTGCTTTAAAGAATGCTGTTGTGCTCCGTTAAACTGCCACAACAGGAAAGACTAAAAGCAGCCGTGTGGTGTCGTGCTAGCGTGGCCTCGTGGTCTTGTGCAACCTGCCGTGTATTAGTAAGGTGCCGTCGGACCGGCGTGCATGTGTAGAGATGGGGCAATAGTTTCAACTTAATTCGTTTTGAAACTGAGATGTTAAGCAAAGGATAATGTCATCATCAGATAATGTAATAGTGACACAGAACATTACAGAACATTACAGAACATTACAGAACATTACAACTACGCCTCTAAAAATAGAGGCCAGATGTTAAACGTTATAAACTGGATGTGAAACCATCTAATTTTAATATTCAGAGGAGGATGATGATGATGATGATGATGATAAGCTGCTCAGTTTGGTCCACCTCACCTGACTGTGCTGGGACATCAGCTGATAGAGGAGAACAGGAGCCAATCACATTTAACTACAAGAACTTTGGATCTTTCTATCTTAGTTGGATGAATTTCCTGTCATAGCACGACGTCGGTCCTCAACATCATAGTTTCTACCTTCACTCAGGTCTCATGTCTCAATAACATCAGGTCACACGAGCTCAGCGACCTCATGTTATCGCCTCGACCCCGACCATCCAAACAAGCCACTTCCCCGAACTTTCCGTGTGTGTGTGTGTGTGTGTGTGTGTGTGTGTGTGTGTGTGTGTGTGTGTGTGTGTGTGTGTGTGTGCGTGCGTGCGTGTGTGTGCGTGTGTGTGTGTGTGTGCAGATAACAGTGGTTCCAGTATACATTCAATCAGGACTCCTACTTCCTCATAACACGGCACCTGAACTTTGACCCCCAAGCATGCGGGCCAGCAGTCTCTGTACAATGTGACCGGATGAGGTTGGACATCCTGGTACTTTTGGCTCACTGTATTTGAGATAGTTGTAAGTTGAGTTGTAAGGAACACATTGAGCAGGTCTCGACTAAAATATAGACTCATTAGAACAAATGTTGACATTGTCAGAAGAGTCGAAAGTCCAGACATTTTATACTCAATTAGAAGTGAAAGTTTACCCTTTTCATTTCTACTGGCTGTTTAACTTAATCTGACAGCATTTTAATAAGAAAAATAATAATAATCAATAATTCCCCTCAAATGCATTAAAACTAAAATGTTTTGAAAAAGTGAGGCGTAGAAAGTTCAGATATTTGTTCTAAAATGTAGGAAGGAAGTAAAAAGTTGTCTAAAATAAATACTCAAGTACAGAGAAACGTTAGAAAAAACATAATAGTTTGTATTAAAATAGTGACGCAACAACGTGCGTTGTGTAAATAACAACTTCCCTGGAAAGAGTTTCTTACGTAATGTTACCGAACAAGAGTAGCAACGTTACGTTACAAGTGAAAAGTCAACATTAACGTTTGCTTTCACGCAGGGATACGAACGGCTGTCGCCTGAGTGAAAGTCCTGTGTTTGTTTGACACAGGAACATAAATGACTCCGTATCAACAGTATGTTGATGCCACTTTTATCCGAGGATAATAAAACCAATAGAATAAGATTCTAGTCTCAGGATGATTATGTGTTGATGTGTCTCCCTTCGTTTCCTTCAGAGCATCCTGGCTCTGAATCCCAGGGTGAAGGCTCACGCTCAGATCATGTCCACGGCCAACAAGAAGAAAGAAAAGAAACACTGGAAGAGAAACCCTGAAAAGAACTGTGATGTAAGAGGCAACACACACACACACACACACACACAACTTCCTCCACATCTGTCCGTCCACCTCCTCTTTGTTTCGTTCTCCTCTTGTCCCCGTTTCTTTTAAATCGTTTTTCTTTGTCCTCCACGCTTCAGTCTTGTGTGAAGTTGGAGAACAACTTTGACGACATCAAACACACGACGCTGAGCGAACGCGGAGCTCTACGGGAAGCGCTGAGGTGAGATGCTTGCTCTTTGACGAGCCTGAAACCAGGATTAAAAACTTCAAACTGTCAAATGAAAGTCAAACCTGTGTTCAGGTGTCTGAAATGTGCGGATGCTCCCTGTCAGAAGAGCTGCCCCACGAACCTGGACATCAAGACATTCATCACGAGCATCTCTAATAAGGTGCTGCAAAATATTCATACATCCATGCACACAGCTGTCCTGGAATAGTTCAGTCACAGTCCTAATGTCTTATCATTCATGTTGGTGTGGATACCAGAACTACTACGGGTCAGCGCGGGCCATCCTCTCCGACAACCCCCTGGGTTTGACCTGTGGAATGGTCTGTCCCACATCGGAGCTGTGTGTGGGCGGCTGCAACTTGTACGCTTCTGAGGAGGGACCCATCAACATCGGAGGGCTGCAGCAGTTCGCCACCGAGGTACAACTTTTATAGCTTTCAAGTTTTTTGTTTTCACACTGAACCCATAAATACATATATTTTTTTAAGGGATGATTCAGAATCAAGCGTAATCTCATTATTGTCATTTATGGTGTCAGTTCAGGTACAAAGGCTCACTTTAGAGTCAGGTATGTTAGGTTGAGGGTTATATTAGTGTTATGAATGCTATTAAATACTTCTTCTTCCTAGGTGTTTAGCAAGATGGGCATACCTCAGATCAGGAACCCTGAACTGCCACCAGCCAATGAGATGCCAGAGTCTTACCACAAGCCGATAGCTCTGATTGGTTGTGGCCCGGCGTCAGTCAGCTGTGCCTCCTTCCTGGCCCGTCTGGGATACGATGATATCACCATATTTGAGAAACAGAAGTACATTGGAGGGCTGAGGTAACGTGTCCCACTGTTTATCAAGTCACATCGAAGATTGTACCACATATGAAATGATATTGCATCCATACAATTATTTGAATTGAATTGAGTTAGTTTTAATTAAATTTATCGTGCAGGAGTTTAAAAAAAAAAGTTTGATAGCAAAAATAATTCATTATACAAAGATTGAGGAAAAAATCCACAAGAAAAGCAAAATCAAAAGTGTAGAAAGGTCATCTATTTACTTGCTTGGCAACTAAATTCAGTTATTTCTGAAACATTTAGAAATAGCTTGTAGTGACTCTGAGTGATATTATAATAACAATCAGAACCAGGAATGAGAGAGGAAGGCAGACAGTGATGATCATGAGCTTGAGATGATGGAAATGAAACCGATGTGTTTGCCTCCCTGCAGTACATCAGAAATCCCTCAGTTCCGGCTTCCCTATGAGGTCGTCCAGTTTGAAATAAACCTGATGAAGGATTTGGGAGTCAAGGTAGGATGCACAGAAATCAGTGTTAACTGCCTTTAGTAAAACGCTGAAATACACATTGCGATAATTGTTTAGTTTTTAAGTCTTCCGTCAAAATTCACAAAGTGTGTGTGTGTGTGTGTGTGTGCTCTCACCAGGTGGTGTGTGAGAAGGGTCTCGGTGTGAACGGAATGACTCTGACCTCCCTGAAGGAGGAGGGGTTTAAGGCTGTCTTCATTGGGATCGGTGAGCTCCTCCCCTAAAACCTTTCAGAACACAGCTTTGCGTTTGGCCTCAGGGATGTGCGTCATAGACCTCCATCCTTTGGGGTTTCACAGCGTTTGATCCACCTGTCACCGTGATAACAACACAGTGTGTCCATGTGTGTGCTTCTCCAGGTCTCCCCCAGGCCAACAGAGCTAAAATGTTCAAGGATCTAACGATGGATCAAGGCTTCTTCACTTCCAAAGACTTCCTGCCCATGGTGGCCACAGCCAGCAAGAAAGGTGCTTTGGCACACACACACACACACACACACACACACACACACACACACACTTACACACACACACACACACACACTCACACACACACACACACACACACACACAAAGCATGCACACACTATACATCAACCATTTAGAGGAAAACACAGGACACACACAGTTTCGCTGGTGACATCAGATCAGCTTACAAACACGCGGTATTGATGGATTTATCGAACAGGAAGTGGGCTGGTTCAAATATATCATGTCTCACTGTCTCTGTCTCACTGCGTCCAGGTATGTGTCAGTGTCGCTCCTCGTTGCCGGAGATAAGAGGCACCGTGATAGTTTTGGGCGCCGGCGACACAGCGTTTGACTGCGCCACCTCGGCTCTCCGCTGTGGAGCCAGGAGAGTCTACGTGTGCTTCAGGAAGGGATTCACCAACATCAGGGCCGTTCCCGAGGAGGTACGGCTGAGGGGTGGGCGGGTATTTTGGAAAATATGTGGAGAAAATACTGAACGCGTGTTTTTTCCCCTCCCGTCAGATGGAGTTGGCGAAGGAGGAGCAGTGTGAGTTCCTGCCCTTCCTGTCTCCTCGCGAGGTCATCATGAAGAATGGCCGGGTCGCCGGGTTGCAGTTCTGTCGCACCGAGCAGACCGAGGATGGTGATTGGCTGGAAGATGAGGAGCAAGTTGTCAGGCTGAAGGCTGATTACATCATCAGCGCCTTTGGTTCCATGCTCAACGAGCCACAAGGTAACTGATCAATGAGATAACCAGATTAAAAAAGATTTGTGAATCTATTCCTGGTTTCTGAAAGGTCTTTGTATGTTTATACGTTGTATTGCATTTGTATTTTGAAAAATATATTATATATTCATATCATTTCTGCCACAGCTGATTAGCATATGGTTAGTATTTTTCTTTTTTTCTTTTATTTATAGAACACAGAATCGCTAGCATATGTAATCTACCAATTTGGCTCTGGAAATCAAAATACGAATACTTTTTAAATCCCTCAGTAAATTGTACTAAAATGGTCCTAGATAATATGTATTTGCACCGTTATGCAACAGAAATGAAGCCTTTGAGCTTTTCTGATTAGAAGGGGATGTTCCTGAATTTTGTGTTGTTTTTGGCGGTCCCTGTGGACAAAAGCGGTAGTGTTTCCAAGCACCAAAGTCCCTTTAGACAACTAGATCTGGTTCTGTCAGGGTTCAGGCTGACTGCTGCAGTCGGGGCTGAAAGATTTGATGGTGAACCTGCATGATTTCACTGGAATCCGACCTGATGGCATCGATGTAAAACATCCAGAATAAATCTTTAGAAATCTTCCTGCTGATGGTCTTGATTACATCATATAGGGGCATCAGAATTAATTTCAGGCTGTTTGATAACCACATAAAAGTTCCTACATGGTGTGAAAACGTGTTTTCTTACACAAACGGATCCATTGCATGTTTGTGTGTGTAGTGAGGGAGGCCATGGCTCCTGTGAAGATGACCCGCTGGGGTACTCCAGAGGTGAACACCGACACCATGCAGACCAGCGAGCCCTGGGTGTTTGCAGGAGGAGATATCGCCGGTTTGGCAAACACCACAGTGGAATCGGTCAACGACGGCAAACAGGCTTCATGGCACATTCACAGATACATGCAGGTAATGTGTCTCAGATTAACAGAGAATTACAAGCTCTCTCTCTTCCTAACAGGCGTTGCATTCAAATGGAGAATAACCTGAAGAGTTTGATTAGCAGTCGCCATGTTGAGACATTTCTGTTTGACCAATCAGAGCTGACTTGGCTTTTTGGGAGAGAGGGGCGGGAGGTCAAAGCATTTCAGAGAGAGGCTGAGAAGAGCTGCAGCAAAGCCTGATGGGAAAATCAATTAAAGCATGTAAACGTGTTCTAGTAGGAACCTGAAAGCAGAATCATAGATCCTCTTTAAGTCATTACCTCCAAATTGGACCTCAGACACTTACTATATAATGACGTATTCAACTCAAGCCTAACTCCATTAAATAGAATATGAATTAATTATGTAATTAACATATTTGTCCCATCCTCCAGTCGCTTCACGGACAGACTGTGGACGCGGTTCCGAAGCTGCCGTTGTTCTACAGCGCCATCGATCAGGTGGACATCAGCGTCACGGTGTGTGGAATAAAGTTCCCCAATCCGTTCGGTCTGGCGTCGGCTCCTCCCACCACCAGCACAGCCATGATCCGGAGAGCCTTTGAGCAGGGATGGGGCTTCGCTCTGACCAAGACCTTTGGACTCGATAAGGTACAGAACACACTCACGATGTAGGGAACATGGTCGGGAATATAGCCTTACCATTTTTAGAAGTATTAAAGTGATAACATTAAGATTCTGTCAGAAAACCCCAGTTGGAGAAACAACCGCTGTGATTGGCCTCTATGAATGTGTGTCTGCAGGACCTGGTGACCAACGTGTCTCCTCGTATTGTGCGCGGCACGACCTCGGGTCATGTGTTCGGACCGGGTCAAGGCTCCTTCCTCAACATCGAGCTCATCAGCGAGAAGACGGCAGCCTACTGGTGTCGGTCAGTCACGGAGCTGAAGAAGGACTTCCCTAACAATGTAAGCTTCCTGAGGAACATAATCAACAGCAGGCAGAACCAGCGATGTTCTCTATCTACATGTTTATCTCTGTTGTGGTGTCTGATATGACGCCATACTGACATTCTTCTTTGTTATCGTTTCCCTGTCAGGTGGTGATCTCCAGTATAATGTGTAGTTACAACAAGGAAGACTGGACAATACTAGCCAAGATGGCAGAGGTGAGAAAGCAACATCATTTACCGTGTAATAATAATAATTATTATTATTATTATTATTATGCATACGCAGGTTCTGACTGTGTGGTTTTGATGGTCTGAAGTGGAAAAACAAATGTGTGTGTTTAGGAATCGGGGGCAGATGCACTGGAGCTGAACCTGTCTTGTCCTCATGGGATGGGAGAACGCGGCATGGGCCTGGCCTGTGGACAGGTAGCAACCTGGACACCACATGCACATAGATGGACTAGTCATCAGCAAACAGCACTGCAATCTCTATTTTGACCTGTTTGCGTGATTAGGACCCGGTGTTGGTGCGTAACATCTGCCGCTGGGTGCGGGCAGCCATCGCCATTCCCTTCTTTGCCAAACTGACGCCAAACGTCACCAATATTGTCGACATCGCCAAGGCCGCTCATGAAGGTAAACACTGCAACACGCTCGCTTCTTATCTCTCTTTCTGCAACTGCATTTCATGACATCATTTAGTTGTTTTTTTTTCTAATTCAACCTTTATTTAGGCAGAATAGGATAAAAAAAACGTTCTAGCCATGATGGCAGTTTTACGTGACCCCTATATAAAAGACTTAGAGAAGCAAAGCCTTTTTTAAGAATCATGAACGCCTTACAGGGGGAGCAGATGGAGTAACGGCCACCAACACAGTCTCGGGTTTGATGGGACTGAAGGCCGACGGCTCCCCGTGGCCCAGTGTTGGAAAGGAGAAACGCACCACGTATGGAGGGGTCTCCGGTGAGCACACGCACAAACGCACAATACAACGACCACATAACCGCGGTGGATTTCCAGATAATCGCCGTCTTTTGTGTTTTGGTCAATCAAGTAAACTTTAAAGCAGAACTTCCTTCACTGGTTGCTAAAATCCAACAAGGCGACGGCCAAAATGCCAAAGTCGAGGCTTCAAAACCGTAGTCCACGGGTGACGTCACCATGACGACGTCCACTTCTTAGAGGCAGTCTGTGGTTTACAAAAGGAAAATGATCAAACAGGATCATTGGTGAAATTCAAACCTATTAAATGAATACGTTGGTTACATAAGCAGATGAGCCTTCTGGAAAGTAGACGAGATCAGCTCTCAGTGAGGCGCCGCCCGCCGGCTCTTAATCACATGACCGCTGTGTACAGGTAACGCCATCAGACCCATCGCTCTCAGGGCGGTCTCAGCCATCGCCAGAGCCATCCCTGGTTTCCCCGTTCTGGCCACCGGAGGCATCGACTCTGCAGAGAGTGGACTACAGTTCCTCCATGCTGGGGCTTCAGTGCTACAGGTGACAATGCTGCTGGGACTTTTAGACAAAAGACAAAAACTGTTTTGCAAATGTACAAATTGCAGTTATTGTAAGAAAGGCCTCCGTTATGTGACTGTGTTTTTGATCCTGTGTCTGATTCCTACAGGTGTGCAGCGCAATCCAGAACCAGGACTTCACAGTGATTGAGGACTACTGTGTGGGTAGGTGTCGGACTTCCAAGCTGTTTTCTCCCCGGGTTAAAGGTCACTGTGATCTCACTGAACACCTGATGACATTCACATGACCGTAACATGGTCCAGTGTATTCAGACGCTGATATGAACGGTATGATAATGACATTATGGTGATTGTGTATGTGTTCAGGTCTGAAGGCCTTGTTGTACCTGAAGAGCCTGGAGCTGAAGGACTGGGACGGCCAGTCTCCTCCAACAGAGAGACATCAGAAAGGAAAACCAGTTCCCAGACTGGAAGAGCTGGTGGGAAAGGTACCGCTATTTATTACTACCATATAAACAGCAGTGGTTTTATGTAAACGAGATGACATTTAAAGGGTTAAATTCTGAAAATGAAGGAATAACGCACGTTAGCTCAGTGAAAATAGTACATTTATCTCAATATACAATGTTATGGCAGTTTCTTTTTACCCAGACTGTGTGTGTGTGTGTGTGTGTGTGTGTGTGTGTGTGTGTGTGTGTGTGTGTGTGTGTGTGTGTGTGTGTGTGTGTGTGTAGAGCCTCCCTAGCTTTGGTCCGTACCTCCAGCAGAGGAAAGACGCGATTGCAGATTACAAGAAAAAGGTCAGAGACGCACAGACGTGTGACGAGTCGGACGCCGACGTCAGCCGAGTCAACACGCCCAAAAAACCTGTCCCCGCCGTCAAGGTGCTGCACACACTCTCACTACGCTTTGTGTACTTTGTGCTTTGTTGTGTGATATTAACCAAGGAAACGTTTGTCCACACCGTGTGTGTGTGTGTGTGTAGGATGTGATAGCCAGAGCCCTGCGTTACATCGGAGCATACCAGGAACTGAGCAACATGGAGCAGGTACGCTTTCTTCTCACATATTCTGTATTTTAACAACTGCCTCTAAAATGAACAGAAACAGGCTGTAATTTTGCGACGGCTACAAAGACACATCAAATTGCTACAAAGAAGTATTTGTAAAGTTTATTTAGTAATCTTTTGCCATTTAAGTTTTTCAATATTACCTTGATGTCTGTCTATTTGTCTTGCTATGTATAAACTGTAATAAAACTGATTTTGGTTCGTATAAAGGGTCACAGAATTTGGAATAAATTGCCTATACTATAACTGATCATAATCATAATCTCGTCTGTGTTTTAGGTCCAGGCTGTGATAGATGAAGAGATGTGTATCAACTGTGGGAAATGTTACATGACCTGCAATGACTCTGGATACCAGGTAATACTGTTTAGAGCATCCTGGTGAAAGTACCTTCAATTTCAGCATACTTGAGTGTACTTGCAGACACACTCATCATCAGAATACTTCTAGTTTGTTAATGATCAGTTAGCTTGCAGTTTGCTATTTCGGAGCAACTTATTTAGTAATAAATGTATTTTAGTTTAATTTAAACTGTAGAAAAACAACAATTGCTAATAATTTATCATGAATATATTCTTGTTGTAGTAATAGTATGCTCAATTTTACTTCTGGCTTATTCCAATTAATGAATACATTATAAAAATATAGAAAAATATATTTTACAACAAAGGCAACATAAATACAATTAAAGTATATTTTCCTATTTATAGAAATGTTACTATTGTACAATTACTTTTGTGTGTGTGAAATAACCCTTTAATATATTTATAGAAACTTTACTATCATACAATTTTTTTAAAGTATGTTAAGATTGTAATAATTAAATCATAATTAAAACTCTTGTTCATACTTTCACTATATTTTCAGAGTACATTTCTGTTGTTGAGACTTTTCCCCTCAGTGTTGTAACGACCTGCTTCCTGTCTTCCAGGCGATAGAGTTCCACCCGGAGACTCACCTTCCCGTGGTGACCGACAGCTGCACGGGCTGCACGCTGTGCCTCAGTGTCTGTCCAATCATAGACTGCATCAAGATGGTCACCATGGCGAAACCCTACACGCCCAAGAGGGGGGTACCCGTTAGTCCCGTCTGCTAAGGCGAACCGAAACTCTCCATTTATTTAACAACGGAGATCGGATTTTATGAAGTTCGGTTTTACGCTGCATGAGACCTCAGTTGTGTCACTTTATTGGCATTAAAGTGCCGGATGATGAGTTCAAAAGTGAAACATACATTCTATAGTTGAGTCCCAGTTCAGTGTCAATCCTTCGTGGTCTACGTCGTCCTTGAAGACCGTGAAGGCTGAACCGAAAGGTCTCTGAAGAAGGACTTCCTCTTTGTGTCAGCCTTGTCGTCATAACAACCAGCTGTGGTTGACAAGAAAGAGCACAGAGAAGGTAACTAGTTATCTGATTAAAATGGAGCTAGAGTCCACATTTGGGCTGTTTTATTTCACATTATGATGGAGGAGATGAGAGAGTTTATTCTGAGTCCAATCAGCGGCGGGAAAAGTTTGGCCGTGAAGGGTCCATCAGTTGGATGCTCTTAACCCGGAAAAACAAGTCCGCCGGCTGCACTTGAAGGCGTCTTTGAAGCGGGACCACCTCGTCTGAGCCGCTGGAACATTGGAACCTCAAACGGACCTCCGAAGGACGGAGGCTGGACTGGGACACAGCTGTGGTGCTTAACTGCTTGATAGAGAATAGATAGGAGTTTCTGAGATATACCCATAATACCTCTGTAGAACGAGGCGACCAATCTTCATAAAGATCAAGCTTCACTATATATCAAAATTAACTTGTCAATAATTTAACTGTAATTCTGACTCAAAACACGATGGGAATTGCAGATTCTGCTTTATCCTTCTGTAAACACTTACTTTTTAATGTGACGATGGACGATTTGGAATTAATTGTGCATTATGTTAATGTATTAATGTAGAAGGGATTATTTGATATGGTCTCTGATTAAAAAGGTTTTCTAATGCAGCTGACCGTCTGTAGACGAGAGCACAGATCGACACGATCAGACAGATGTTTACTGACTGAACGATGTGCTGCAATTAGACAATAGTGGAAGAAGAATTCAGATTCTTAATTAAACATGAGCAATGTAAAAAAATAAAAAAACATACTGTATCTATCTACTAAATTACAAGTATTATGAGTTAAATGTACTGAATGTGCTATAATAAAGTATTAGAAGTAAAACTAATTGCGTAGAATGTGTGCAAAATTGCATTGATGTTTTCTATGTGTTCTACTGCACTACATTCAAAATGTAATATTGTACTTTCTACTCAACTATATTTACTTTATACTGTCTATAACAAATACTTATAAGTGGACTTTCTCATTATTTTTGAGATACTAAGTCAATATTTTAAGAAAGTTTCTTCTTCTTCTTCTTGTAATAATAATAATATTCATAACTATTATTGTTTTTGTGGTTATTACATCATAATTGTAATTTTATAATACTGATAATAACAGTATGTATTATTATTGTTATCATGAAAATATGTTAATAATAATGATGCTGATGTTGAGACTGTTATATAACTTTTGTTATGATATGACACACACACAAATGTGATTGTATGCATACATTTATTTATTTGTATTGTTTTGTACATTTCGGAGCTAGAATTAGCTGCTTTCAATTTGCTATCAAGCAACAAACGAATCGTGGCGTTACCCTCCAGACCGGAGGGTGGCGGTAACGCGCCTAACACCACCGTTGGTCTCCAATAGTCGCTAAAAGACGAGAAGAAGAAGAACGCCCATTTTACTCCCACTGTCAAGGCATCGAATTGTGCTTAAATATCAACAGACAGGAGAGGACAAAGAGCTGCAATGGACGGGTAATTGTGTTGATGTTACACTCCGTGCTTCTGGTTCAACTCCCCACGGCCGTGCACGCTGCTCGGACGAAATCAACCGCGCCCCTCCTCCTCCGTGCTTAATTTAAGATATGCTAACTGTTAGCT
Organism: Eutrigla gurnardus; assembly: GCF_963514095.1. Taxonomy (NCBI): domain Eukaryota; kingdom Metazoa; phylum Chordata; class Actinopteri; order Perciformes; family Triglidae; genus Eutrigla; species Eutrigla gurnardus. Next base: position 30,689,908 of record NC_139918.1, on the reverse strand, counting down.
CCGCTGCGAAACCTTGATACGGTTGGGATATATTACAAAGAGCGCGACGCTAAACCACAACACCGACTCCCCGTCGAGAAATGCTGTAATCCAACGCGTACATTTATGGCAGATACGTGATTCAACAGCGCGTTTTAGGAATCACAATAGTCTACCAACTTCGGCAATGTCATAGCTAACTTTAGGTTACTGTAGCTAATGGGGAGGGGGGGTCGTAATGGTGAAGGTTAGCATTAGGGTGAGGCTGTTTACGGTAGCCCCCTGTGTCATATCTGACATGGCACGCGCACCTGTCAGTTGGGGTCCTTTGTCTGAGCTGCTTTCTGCTAACTGTGACGCGCGACCTCCACAACGTTAGCTGCACCGTTAACGTGGATTCATCTACCACGCAGAAAAATAGACAAAACAACAAAACGTCTTGTTAGAAAAAGGCATGTATTCGTCGTCACTGAATGGCTTGATCCTTCACATTACCAGCTGTGTACTGGGTGTGTTTGAAGCCTCCATATTGGATTTTAAAGGACCACACCAGTGTAGTTCTGACGTTCTCCTCCCGTCTTCAACGCATCAGTGCATCAGTGTTTACTTTAGTAAAGCCTCCCTGTTTTAACCTCCGTTCACTGCCATTCATGTCGAAACTGTGTGTAAAAACACGACACGTCTCTGGGTTTATGAAATCCAACCCTGTGAAATTGTGTATGATGTCTAAAATTTCCATATTACTGATTAATACAAGACATTTAAATTATACTCCGTCATGGATATCAGATCATGTCTGAAGCTAGTAGCAGGTTCTTTGTTCATTTTTTGTTAATCTGATCGGACAGGAAGCGGTGAGATAAACAAACTTGTATGAGATACCACTCAACGGTGGTTTATGATCCACAATTCAATGTAGAGAAGATACTGGCCAGAACAACTTCCCAACATATCCCAGTATGAATTTGAGGAGGACGTACTGGGAGAAGGTGTAAATAATATATATATATATATTTATTTTTTATGCCTGTTGAGTATCAGTACAGGCCTGAAATGCACACAAGTCCAAGGTGTAACTTTCAGCCAATCGTTGACCTCCTTTATACCGTGGTTCTGCCTTCTGAGCTGTCAATCACATCAGAGCCAAGAGAGCCGTTGAGTCAAAGGTCATTACAAAGCTCATGACCAGAACATTTAAACTGGATAATAACTATAAAACGTTTCTTTAGGTGACATCCAACAGTTATTCATCCAGGACAACAGCTCCAGGTTTCTGATTGCTTTCCCTTAAGAATTTGAAGTAACATTTAATTTCTTTTTCCTTTTTCTCCCCACATTCTGGCCTTTTGGCAGTGATGTTGCGGTTGGTGTGAAGGTAAGAAGATTTACTTTTTAGTTAGAACAAATTCACCTTGAATGTAGTGCATTTACAGCCACACTGTTCATAAAGGATCTTGATCACCCTTTTATTGGCTGACTATTCATTTAGTGAGCGTTTGAGTTGATGGACAGAGAGTTTTATGTGAGGGGAGTGTTTTAAAAGTTGGTAACAGTCGATGCTGGGAATTTTCAATTGATCGTGCAGCCCTGTTAAAAGAGAAGACACTTTGTGAGATGGTAATAAATGATAGATGGCTTCATGAAGCTAAAATGACAGACCATACGGTTTAATGTTTGATCTATGTTTGATATTTTGAATTGTAATGTTTTTTGGAATTTGTCAGAAGTTGAGATGTAAATGAAAATTTAATTTCTTCTTATTTTTTTTCTTGTTTTCTCCAGAGAGGCTCAGATGAGCTCAATATGTACAGTACCAGCCCCACCTCCATGACGGGTAAATTCAGTCTTGACTTGGTTTGGTAAACATGACCTACTGTGTTTTCTGACTTCATCTTTAATATGGAGTCGTGGAGTCACCGGATAAATGATTAATTGTTATTATTTGTGTTGGTGTTTTAGCGAACGGCAGTGACAGTAAGAAGCAGCGTCTGGATGAGTCTCCGCCCTCCAGAGTTCTCCACATCAGGAAACTTCCCAACGAGGTGTCGGAGACTGAAGTCATCGCCCTGGGGCTGCCCTTCGGAAAGGTCACCAATATACTGATGCTGAAGGGGAAGAACCAGGTAAACGGAAGCAAAACATCACGTGGCGCTGCACCTGACAATTGCTTTTAATTCATTTAATGTGACAGGGTTTCGTTAACCAATGAGGGTGAAATGGATCGTGAGCTGGACAGGCAGTTTGGTGCGCTGGTGATGTGTACGGTTATTGTACAGGAAGGCAAAGCTCCTGATTTACCAGTCCATCTACATCTAACACTCACCTGTGGTCATGAGCTTTGGGTCGTGCCTGAAAGAATGAGGTCACAGATACAAACGGCTGAAATGAGCTTCCGCCGTAGGGACGCAGGGCTCAGCCTTCAGAGGAGGAAACATGTCACGCATATCGTTGCATTTCTGTAATCAATGACATCGATTAAATGCGCCAGCCAAGACTCCATACCACCAGCCAATAGTTTGAGGTGAAGATGAAACAAGAACAGTCTTGTAATGGCTTCTACGTTTGACTGAAATATTATCTCTAAGGGCAATGCATCGTCCAGGATCTGATTTGTTATCCTGCTAAAGCTCAATATTGCTGTGTGGATTTTTTCCCCCCAGGCGTTTCTGGAGTTGGGTACAGAAGAAGCAGCCATTACTATGGTGAACTACTACACAGCTGTCACACCCCAGGTCTGAAATGCATCAGTGTCCATTCCTGTTACAAATGATTAATAGTGTGCTGTGTGCATGCTAACGTATTATTACATGGATCACATTCCGTTTAGGTCAGAAACACTCCTGTCTTCATCCAGTACTCCAACCACAAGGAGCTGAAAACAGACTCGGCTCTGAACCAGGTATACACGTAGATTTACACCAAACCCCGTCCTTCACCCAAACCAGGGTCAGGCTCATGTAGCTTTCTCCCTCCACCCAGAGGGCCCAGGCGGTGTTGCAGGCCGTGTCTGCAGTTCAGGATGGAAGCTCTCCGTCCTCCGACCCCGGAGTGCTGGACCTCGCTCCACCGCCCAGCCCAGTCCTGCGAATTATCATCGACAACATGTTTTATCCTGTGACACTGGACGTCCTACAGCAGGTAATACCTCAACATGTTTTTTAGGTTTAGCCCTCATTTGTTTGTTTTTGTATTTCCACTCATTTTTGGTATAAAAAAAGACATCTGCAAAGCAAAAGAAGAAAACCGACACATTTTGTTAATAGTGATAATGTTTGTGTGTCTGATAGGGCTGTAACCAGTAAAAAATATATATATTTATTATTATTATTTATTTTTTTTACATTCAAAACTTCTGTTGAGGTTTTTCAATCTCGAATGTCTGTCGTATTTTATGACGTCATCACCTTAAAAAATAAACGGGGAGAAATCTATTTTTATTATTATTAGTTTTACTATTCTTATTGTGGTTATATCAATGTTATTCATGGTCGTATTGCTGCTTTATCGCCCCATTAATATGTTAATAATTAATGTGCATGCCTTCCTTTGTGTGCAACAATGGATATTTAACACAGTGAAACATTTAGTTTTGAAAGCCTTAACACCAAGTATGGACTGAAGCAGAATATTTCGTTTGATTAAAACGTGAATTTAGGAAATTATTGAATCAATATTGAATATTATTGAATATATTATTATATTAAGTCACTCTTAAAGGAGTCATCACCAGGAAATCGCAATTTCTCTTGTTAAAACATGCATATCTGTGTTTGACCTCAGTTGAAACTTGCCTGAAAGGCTGGAGTTTGAAAGTGGCGCCGTTTTTTCGCTTCTGCTCTTTTTCCGAACAGGAATAGCACACAAGGGTGTGCATTCCTAAAGCACGAGATTTTGATTCTGCGCTTTCGGTGACGTCACCGTGGCGGCTACTTGCATAAGCCCACCCCTCTTTCACCACCCAACCCCGCCCCGTCCGCTACCTGAAATCGCCGAAGCGCCGCCATTATGTTTTGGAGTCTGCATGCAGGCAAGCCCCCCCCGGCTCTGTCCTTCCTGCGGCGAATCAACGCGCGCCTCATTACATATTATACAATGCACATCCGGACCAGTCAAAACCTCGCGCGTAATCTCGCGTGATAAAATCGCGGTACGAAAAAGGGTCAGAACAAGCTCAATGTTTGATTAAAAATGTTTTTTTTTTTTCTAATAAGTTTTACGAATTGATCCAAAGCGATCCAAGGGGGGCTGGATACGTATAAAACCAGGTGATGACTCCTTTAAGTCACTTTTTTTTGTCTCTGTGAATGATTTGATTCTTCCAGATCTTCAGTAAGTTTGGGACCGTAATGAAGATTATAACCTTCACCAAGAACAACCAGTTTCAGGCTCTTCTGCAGTTCAGCGACCCCGTCAATGCACAGCAAGCTAAACTGGTAGGGTCACCTGTAGATTTTAATCAATGCAATCACAGGTTTTAATATTCTCATGTCCACTCTGTGTATTTTATCGTGTCTGTGGTAAAAAAAAAAAACCTCTTTATTGATAAATCGATAAATTTGACAAGTCTGTTTGTTTAAAACAAAGATACTCATCCGCATGCTTCCTTCTCCCTCTTTCACGCCCCGTACTCCAGTCTTTGGACGGACAAAACATCTATAATTCCTGCTGCACGCTGCGGATAGACTTCAGTAAACTGGTCAACCTCAACGTCAAGTACAACAACGATAAGAGTCGAGATTACACCAGACCCGACCTTCCTACTGGAGACGGAGAGTCGGCCAACAAGGACCATTCTTTATTGGGTAAATAGACCTCTGTCTTCATCTGTGTACACCACCCATGATACACCCATAATGCTTTACTGTCACGCCTATGGCCTCTAGGTCACTCGTTTGGTAGAAGTGCTGTGTCACTGATGGTGTGTCATCATCCTGAAGGAATATTGAGATTGGTTTCCTGTTAATATCCTCACCGCAGTGTCATGATGGCGTACATCAGAGCATTTCACTGTTACAAAGAAAGCATTTTGTTGGGGTTTGTCTTGATACGTTGCTGGTTTAGTCCCTTGTGCTAATTAGAGATTGTGGTATAAATGTGGTTGTCGTTGTTTCGTAGGTACCCCGTCTGGAGCGCTAAGTTCCTACTCCAGTGGAGGAGGTTACTCATCATCTCTCTCCCTCTCGCAGGGCGGAGGTATTGACCTTTTCTTCTTTTCCTTAATCACTCTGACTCTGCTGTTTCCTGTCATGCCGCCGTCTCTGGTCCTGTTACGGTTGTGTGAGCGAGTGGCTTCATCTCGGTTGATCTTACAGCTGAATGAAAAGACCAAGTCAATTGATGATTAGCTTGAATTCAGTCCTTCTGTAAGTGGCTGGCTAATTTGCCCCGTTTGTCGACTGGTTATTGTAATTAAGAAATCAAGTTTACATACAAATTATGTTTTCACTGCAAAGTGCCGTGAACTAGATAAACAGAAGGTTCTGAAATCCCACCAGGCCTTTCCCCCCTTTTCAACTTCTCCTTGTTCATAATTGAAATCTTAATTACATTTAAATGGGATCGTGCATTATTCTTAATTACACTGAGTACATAGTTAGGGTGGATATTATAATCCAGTGAGCTAACACCATGCTCAAACTACACATGTCTAAGTAATGGCTTTGACTTTACAGTGCAGATAATGATCATTACTTTAAGTATCTTAGTTAACCTTCTGTGCAGCAGCAAATGCATCAGAAATAACTCTACATTTCTGCTACTGTATCACATGTTTGTCTCTGATATGTTGTGTTCTTGTGCGTTCCTAACAGGAGCCATCAGCCCCCTGAGTGCTGCCGCGGCGGCAGCCGCTGCTGCTGGTCGTGTTGCTCTGTCTGGGTCCGGAGTGTCAGGAGTCCTGTTGGCGTCGAACCTAAATGAAGAGGTACGCTGGTCATAAGTCGTGTCATTTTGCATTTCTTTCGAAAGGGAATTTAACCAAAACTGACATCCCGACTATAACCCATCAGATTTTTAAAGCTTTTACTTGAACTACAAAAAATGCAATCCTGTGGAAAATGCATGGGAATCTTCACTGCTGGAAACCTGATGCTAAACTGCATTTCAGGCTTGAATGTGTAAGAAGAAGGTGATGTAGTAGGAATAGTTGGAAAAGTGAAAATGGTTTTAATCCTTCCTTAAAGAACTGAACATTTTATTTGAATGGGTTTTTTTTTATAGCTTAAAGCATGTTGAAGTTATGAAGAAGCTTCTTCTCTTACTTCTTCTAACAATTTTCCGTTTATTCTCTCATAGTAAATGTGCAGCTGCTCTTTGATCGATATCTCTCTATATGTATCTCTATCTCAATATGTTTCTGAGTGTCCCATCTCTGTTAGTCCCTCCCTCTCCCTCTCTCTCTGTCTGTCTTTGTTGCTCTCCCTCGTTGAGGAGGACTCCATAGTGGAGTGATTTGTTTTTACACTTCTCACCCCCGTCTGGTAAAGTCTCGGTGCACCAGCTGTGTCCCCGCTGTGTGTGTGTGTGTGTGTGTGTGTGTGTGTGTGTGTGTGTGTGTGTGTGTGTGTGTGTGTGTGTGTGTGTGTGTGTGTGTGTGTGTGTGTGTGTGTGTGTGTGTGTGTGTGTGTGTGTGTGTGTGTGTGTGTGTGTGTGTGTGTGTGTGTGTGTGTGTGTGTGTGTGTGTGTGTGTGTGTGTGTGTGTGTGTGTGTGTGTGTGTGTGTGTGATTAGTAGTGAGTGTTAAATCCAGGGATATACTTTTCAGTCACATGTTCATCCTCTCTCTGCCATGTTCATTATATTCATCTGAAATTGTTGCACGTTAAATATAATTACGACTACACGTTGTTAATCACGTTTGCAGACCGATTCCGAAACTTTCGTCCGTCAAAAAGGTTTTCATAACCGGTTTGATTTTCTGTGGGTTTTTCCATCTGTCAAAACTCGTTTAGAGAGTTGTTTGACCACTCGGCCCCGTCGTAGAGCTCCAACCACCACACAGCATGTCAACAGCTTGTCCACCTCGTGAATCATGGTGAATTTCCATTCTTGGGATAGTCGTAAATATCATCAAAAATGTTTTAGGGACATTTTAAGAGTTTTTATGTTGATAGTTATCGGGACAAGATCCTGATAAATCACTATTATTTTTGGGAGGATAATCATGACATGACATTTTCATATCATCCCTATGCCTGTAGTGGACTCACAGTAAACTCGGCTTCATGCAGAGAGATTGCAGACGTGATGATTTAATTCTGTTGTTTTTTCGCAGTAATGTAGTCGTATTGAAGTTGGGATTGTTTTCTGTACTGTTCCTCTACTCATCAGTCTGATCTAGTCTTCGTAGACCTCGTAGTACTGCCCCCCCCCCCCCCCCTTTGGTTTGATACCTCCTCGCTTATTTATTTCATGCTTTAATCATTTTTCCATTCCCAAATTTGTTTTCTACCTCCCAGCCTTTCTCTTCCTCACTGATAAATGCATCCAGCAGGGTGTGTGTGTGTGTGTGTGTGTGTGTGTGTGTGTGTGTGTGTGTGTGTGTGTGTGTGTGTGTGTGTGTGTGTGTGTGTGTGTGTGTGTGTGTGTGTGTGTGTGTGTGTGTGTGTGTGTGTGTGTGTGTGTGTGTGTGTGTGTGTGTGTGCGTCTCTGTGCGTGCGTGCGTCTCTGTGTGTGCGTGCGTCTCTGTGTGTGTGTGCGTCTCTGTGTGTGTGTGTCTCCGTGTGTGTGTGTGTGTGTCTCCGTGTGTGTCTCCGTGTGTGTGTGTGTGTCTGTTTGTGTGTGTGTGTGTGTGTGTGTGTGTATGCGTGTGTGTGTGTGTGTGTGTGTGTGTGTGTGTGTGTGTGTCTGGACTCAAACCTGCAATCATTCAGACTCCGTTGATGTTCCACTGATGCTGTTTACTGACCTCTGCTTTGGTTTTTGTCCTCCTCTCCTCCTTTCTCCCTTCCCCGCCTCCTTCCTCCCCTCCTCTTGCTCCTCCCTTCACACATTTATTTTCTCTCCGTTTGGCCACTCATCCTTAAATGTTGTGCCCCCCCTCCCCTCCCCCATGTACGTTGTACGATGTACCCGACTCTGGGTTTGCCGTTTTGACCCCTTTCCCCGAAACCCCCCCCCCCCCCCCCCCCACCCACCCCTTGGCCCTCCATATTTGCTCCACCCCTTCATCACCATGGAAACCACCACCTCCCCCCTCGTCCAACGCTGGGCGGTCTGATCTCTACCTTCGTCTCTCCTCTTCCTCCTCCTCTGCTCCTCCTCTTCCTGTCCTCTGCTCTGCGGTCTCTCTCTCTAAAGATGGTCACGCCTCAAAGTCTCTTTACCCTCTTCGGTATGTTCAACCTCTACTATTCTATCTGTATATCTCTCTCTGTTAATCCTGTTTGGTTCACCTCCTTCAGCGATGTCGTGGACACGCTATTCCTCTGTTTATCTTTCTGAACCTCCGAGCCTCCCGCTGTCATGTTGTACGAGTTAAAAGTCTTCTTCTGTCTCTGCGTTGAAAGGAAAGTGAGTCTGGAAGATTGTCTGTCTGTTTGGTCAGCTTCACGTTTTGAACTGGTGAGAACAAAGACACAATCAATTATTCACGTGTCCATCGGAAAAACTCTGTCCAAAGAAAACATTGTTGTGTGAAACGGCTGCAGTTTGCATTGACAATAATCAGATGGCATAACGAGACCGAAGAGCATCCAGTCGACCCCTCGCTAAGCCCCGCCTTCCCCACACTGTCACTAACGCACGAGAAGGCACAACATTCAACCAGGACTAGTCTCTTACCATAGTGTCCGACTCTGGGCACAACTGGCTGTGATTGGCCACTCTGCATTCCAGGGTGGGACTTGGCGAAGGGCCAATTGGCAAAATACTAATATTTGCCAAGATGAGGCCATTAATTCCATAAGTAAGCTGAGAAAAGGACAAATGGGAAGCTCCTCCCACCAACACCACTTGACCACTTGCCGTGTTTCTGTTCTCACCACATTGTTTTTGCTGAAGTTGATCGTGGCGGTCCAGTGAACTCACTAAGACTCATCCTAGCTCTTAAAACCTCTCTGTCTGCCTTTGTTTGTGATTTTTCTCCAGATTTGATATAAATCATGTGCACTCATAGTTCACCTTATTTTAAATTGTATTCTACTATTCACTGTAATTGGTAAAGCAGCCACTCAGTCATCCATAATGCATTAAACTGTCTACCAGCCCAGCAACATTCACAGATCTTTGTCCTGACCCTTACTGGACCAGTTTGAGCTACTTCTCCTTCAAAAAGTCTAAAATGATCTGCATAAAAAGAACTAGCTCTTCTTTCTAGATGTACTGCACATGTTTCCCTTCACACACTCTGTCTCAGGTTAGTGCATGTCTTTTTAAAAGGTTTTGTACTTTGTAGGTGTTGTTTTTTTTTCTGTCCACTTATGGTTTTACATTTTTAGTCACCGATCTTCCAGCTGGATTTGTGACTCAACATTCAGCCAGGTGGCAGTTTCAGGTGTATGTCAATGGTAAAGCTCAGCTGAAGGGCGTCGCTGCTGACAGACAGAAGGGTTTGATTGAGTTTCTAGTGGAAGTCAAATGGGAAGATTCCATCTTTTCTTTTCATTTGTCTTTCTGGCACTAACTTTATTCCTTCCATCCTTCACACCTCTCCTTTTTTTTTTTATCTTCGTCGGCTCCATCTCTCCTGCTCTGTCTGTTCTGTCCTCCTCCTCATCTTCAACTCCGCCCTGCTCTCTCTTGCTCTCTCTCTCTCTCCCTCTCTTGGTCTGCCTCTCTCGCTCTCTCTCTCCCTACCTTCAGGAGTCTATGGTGATGTCCAGAGGGTGAAGATCCTCTACAACAAGAAGGACAGTGCTCTGATACAGTTGTCCGACGGTAACCAGGCCCAGCTGGGTGAGTTTGCAGAAATGATGTGAATCAGGACGTGACTTAAATAAATTAATAAAGGGGGACGTTGTGTATTTGCAACAAACAAAACATGGATATGGTGGTGCAGTGGTACATTTACGTGAAAAAACTCACACATTTATGTGGAAAAACCTGGAATATTGTCTGAGATTATAAAGTCGTCAGTGACACACCTTGAGGATCGATGAATGAATTAAAAATTCGAAGCATTGAGCCTCAGAATAACTTCATGGAGTTGATATGATTGATGATCAACCTGATATGCCGTCTTCTCACGTCTTCCATCTTTCCTCACCTGCAGCCATGAGCCACTTGAACGGTCAGAAGGTTTTCGGGAAAGTGATGAGAGTGACTCTGTCTAAACATCAAACTGTGGCTTTGCCCAGAGAAGGACTGGATGACCAGCTGCTCACTAAAGGTGAGAGTGAATCTGCAACCTGCAGAGTTAATATCTTATGATGAATGAATGAGACATACATTTACAACATCGACAGCCAGAGCAGATATTTGAATTTCCAGCTAAATGTATTGTCATTGTGTAAATATATTTGTTTTTATTGGACAGATTTTTCTGGCTCGCCCCTCCATCGCTTCAAGAAACCAGGATCCAAAAATTTCCAGAACATCTTTCCTCCTTCAGCAACACTTCACCTCTCCAACGTCCGGTAATAAAGCCACTGCAGGCAAATTAATTTGTCTAATTGTCTAATCGGTGTAGCGCGTCACTTTGGCTTCACACAGCTTTGCTTTAAGACAATAATGGTTTGACTTCGGATGTCCAGGGATGGAGTCGGAGAGGAGGATCTACGTCTTCTCTTCTCAAACAGTGGAGGAACCGTCAAGGCCTTCAAGTTCTTCCAGTAAGACAATTAAATATGATGCTACACATGTCTAGCCTGCAGGGTTTTAAATAAGCACCGACTGTGAGCGGAGTATTATCATGAGTACAGTATCAGACCCGGTACTGGTATCTGGTGTCAGTAATATCGGAGTATTATTACAAGTACATGAGTACAGTATCAGACCCGGTACTGGTATCTGGTGTCAGTAATATCAGAGTATTATTATGAGTACAGTATCAGACCCGGTACTGGAATTTTTGCTTCTCGACTGGTTATGCTCTTGGCATACCTACCCAGGAAGTAGACGGATAAATTGCCTTTTCTAATGGTTAACTTCCGTAACATTGACCCCGTTTCTCTGCTCGTTGCTCACCAGGGACCGTAAGATGGCCCTGATCCAGATGACGTCAGTAGAGGAGGCGATCCAGACTCTGATGGACCTGCACAACTATGACATGGGAGGGAATCACCATCTGAAAGTTTCCTTTTCAAAGTCCACCATCTAACCCAGCGATCCCCGACGGCTGACCAACCATTTGTCTTCTTTTCCACGTTTTCTGTTCATCTCTCTCCCACCACCCGACCCAGAGTAGACCGATGATTTAACAGTGAAACGTGTTTCGGACTCAAATTAAACATTAGAATAGATTTCAGTGAAAAAAATATTGAGAAAATTCCACAAAGCAAATTTTTCTTGACCAGTAGAAGCATCAGACTTTGACCCACATGACATCTTAAAGAGCAGCTCGACACCAGCTGTTTGTGTTTTATCTCCCGAGTGAGTACGCTGTGACATCACTGGTGGGTGTGGCTACCGGTGCACACGCCTGGCCAGGGTCTTGATGTTCCTCTTTAAAGCAGTGGAGAGTTTGTAATTGAACCGTCATCGCTGAGGTTCGGCTTCCTTTTGGTTTCTCTCTGCATCGTGTCGCCACGTGAACTGCCGTTCCTTCCTGTTCATACAGACGCTCGCAACTCTCCGTCGTAGCAACTCCCAACGCAACGTCACCTCATGACCAATTCCATTCCTACTCTTGTAGGCGTCTGTCAGCCGCCGCCGTTTAATTACTGACACGATACATGGCCATATTATATTTCCTGCGTTATGAAAAATGGGAATATTCACGACATTTCGTAGGCTACGTTTTAAAGTTAAATGCATCAATCTGGTCCTCATTTAAACTCAATGAACACATACGTGTGAATGACGAGGCGTGGTTAATGTGATGGCGGTGTTTCAAACCGGATCGGGACAACGCCGTAGACCTCTGATGACCCGACGACAGTCACCATCCCTCCCTTTGTATCTCGCAGCAAAATAAGTCGTGGTGTGACGTGTTTGAGTCAATTTGCTGACATCGAACATTTCATGGTGATGCTGAAGCGATCTATCGTGTCGTCAGCGCGCTCGTTCACTTAAAATCCTCTTCGTTTGTGCGGTGAATTAGAACTCTAAATAAAACTAAAGGTTCAAGTTAAATGTAAATATAACCAGTTTTACATTACCAGCACCCAAGTTTTACTTTGGCATATTAGCGACCGACACTTAACTGGCACACTCTGTCATGTCATTCCCATAGCCGACGTGTAAAGGCGTGAACACATCGCAGACTTGTAAGAATATTGAGGAACCAAAGGATTGAAGAGCAGAACCAGGTGTAAAGTTCCTGTTCCCATCCCAGTGTTTTATAGACGAGGGTTCATGTGATTCTGGTCCTGGTCTCTGGTGTTGGGTGGAGGCCTGTTAGTGTGCCTTTAGTCTGTGGTCTGATTTGATCTTTAAACGGATAATTTTACTGGTAACGATTATTTAGTTCATTCTTAGATGGAAGTTAACCTCTGTTTGATCTAACGTGAGCTTATTTGTCAGCAGAGAAAACTGGGTTTTTATTTTTCACTCATCTCTGGTTCTTTACTACGACGGAGTACAAAATGGAACCAAAATGTACCACCTTTTGGCCCTAATACTCTGTCGTACTTTACTTACAGCTTCACTGTTTTATTTTGTGTTTTTTATTCTTTTAGGAGATTGTTGTAAATTTTCTGCGTTTTTTGTGGTTTCCTTTTTCAGATCAGCCCAAATTAAACGCATCTTTTCTACCAACAAGCCCAAATGAAATAGTGTGAGTGTTTGTTGGGTCTCGGTTCAGGCCTCTGCTCTCATCTGTAGCTCACCTGTCAATAAACTTCTCTCACTCTGCTCAGTTCTGTCTCTCTGCTCTCGCTTCTTTCTCTCACCTTCTCCCTCTTTTAGCTCTCGTTCTGTTTCTGCAGATAAACTGTTTCTCAGCTGCTGCTCCGCTCTGTGCCAACAGGGCAAATATATAAAATATCAATCGTTCATGCACTTATTCATTTTGGGATTTAGGGTTATTTAAAAATTTAGGGTGTTAATGTCTCATTTGCATATTTCAAGGGAATAATCCTGAAAATTTCTAATACAAAGAAATGATTATTTAATGTAAGCAATCAGCTGGTAAATTTCATGCTGATATTTATGAGTTAAGCTTTATTACTGTATTCACCTGCATCTGAAAGGTTTTCTCTAAACAGGTTTCTACCAACATAACTAGCTACTAAGAATTTTACACTTCTGTAAAGTTGACCTTAAATTATGAAGCTAACTGTGTTAGCAGCTCCACACCAGAATCCACATGGATCCAGATCCAGTAAGGGTGCCGCTCTGCTGCTTGTGTTCATTAGATCCACCCGTCGCTCCTCCTCAGTCCAAATATGGTCACTTCCTTCACTGGTTGGAAGATATCCAAGATGGCCAAAATTCCCAACTTGAGGCTTCAAAACTGTAGTCCACAAACCAACGGGTGACGTCACCATTACAACGTCCTCTTCTAATCTTCGGTCTGGTTTCTCTTCCTTTGGTTTCTCTATTAAATGGTCATAAGTGAATGTCTTATGATGCCAGAGTGAGCTGTTAAACGATGGAGGCGGAACACGAGGGAGGAGAAGACAACAGTAAATATAGACTAATGGACTCACGCTGCTTAATCACCGTCTTCGGTTTAATTAGACGGGATGTGGTCAGACTGGAGCCTCAGCAGCTGCACAGATTGTTTTATAATCTTCTAAAGTGTGAAGGCGTCGATCAGCAGCCCTGAAACACTGAACACAGCTCCACTGGCTGTAGCAGGTCTGAGGAGCTCAAGAAGGGTTCAAGAGCAACGTGCACATGTTCACCTCATAAAACTTGACTAAATACCCTTCAAATTGTGATTTTATGCAATTTAAATTAAATTAAATACTTGACTCTTTTGAAGTATATTTCCTCTACATTACATACACAAGCCTCAGACAATACTTTTGCACATTTCTGCATGAAGTTTTCAGCTCTTCATTTTTTAGATATAGCATACATGTTTGTTGTCATTTTTAATATGTACTTACTATGTTTGTTATTCACCAAACACCGAAACAAATTCCCACAGAATCTCAAAACTTAAACCACGATAAACAGGGTTGTCATTAGATGCAGTTCCTCCGTGGTCCACCAGAGGTCATTGTGAGCTAAATCCTGTAGCCTGGCCTGGTCCGTCCGCACAGAAGAAAACCTCAAACTCGTGGACTAATATTCTGGGAAACTCGAGTTCCAGCGAGGGCGACCGTCGGGATCACACAGCTGTTGCTTCATACAGATGTTGGATGGGAACTCAGTAAAAGTTATATTTAATGATCTGCCTTTTTTGTCATCTTTAATACAGTTTATACAATTCAAAGGCTGCTGTGGGAGTCTCGTGTAGTAAACATGTTCATGGGATTAGCTCCATCTTCATCCGTCAGTCCGTCCGTCTGGCCACCCATCTACCCGTCAGCCCTCCCTCAGTCAGCCAATCGATACCTGATGTCAGGATGAGGTAAGTGATGACTTCAGAGTCATTAGGGGATATGATAGGCTGACACAGTGCCATCAGCAGCCGCTGCTGGAAATGGATGGACCCCAGACACCCTGGGTCATATTTCACTGCTCTCACACACACACACACACACACACACACACACACACACACACACACACACACACACACACACACACACACACACGCCGGCCCAGTGAGGATCTCGTATCTCCTGCTACAGAAATGGATTTCCACCCTGCGGACCACACAGGCCTGATTCATATCTCTATTGATTTAGATGAGATGATGAACTGAATGGAATGAAATGAAATCAGCCTCAGAAATAAATGACAAATTAATCAAACAAATGTGTTCAAGACACACATATAGAAATATATATATATATATATACACATTACACATGTGTGTGTGTATGTAATGTATTCCATAGCGACACACAGCCACTGTGATGGCGTGAATCTTAAATGAAATGAATTATGAGATAACGCAGCTGGAATTGTCATGAGTCACCTCGGGGAGCTGAAGGTCGCCACAATATAAACTGTGGTAACGCAGCAGCTGGATGTTTCCAGGAAAGCTCGTCTTACCTGTCTGTTACTGGAACCTCTCGGTTCGGGGGGAATCCGGACAGGAAACTCATAAAGTGGATCAGATTCGAGCATGAAGCCGCGTGTGAAACCAAGTAACATGTACCTCATTTGCATGCTGGAGGTCATGTTGTAGGGCTCTGGCGGTGCTCCTCCTGGTCCTCCACAAAGGAGCAGGTACCAGTCCTGGTCCTGGGTTGGTCCAGGTCTCCTGTGCTGGGAGACACAGCAAACCTCTGACCTCACCTATGGATGGGCCACGATGTGTCTTCTGCACCAAAGCAGCTGAATTTGAAATGAAATTTCCTTTTCGTATTACCAACAAGCTGCATTTATTTTGGACATTTTTCAAATATTTGATCAAACCTTTTTTTCCAACATTTTAAAATTGATTTAAAACAAAAAGGACAATCAGTTGGACTTAACATGACTAATGTATTACTTGTATCTACCTCTAGATGTGATGGTTGATGCCTCCGACACCAAAAACAACCAGCAAGCGTTTTATTTCCTCCAAATCTGACCTTCAGGGTCAGAAAACCAGGAAGAAAGAGTTTATTTGTTCTTTAACTCTCATTACTGAAACATACATCCTCCTCTCAGCCGGAGGAGGAAGTGAGCTTCAATGGACGCCATTATGTTCTCTCCCTGTGTGTTCGTGTGTGTGTGGGTGTGTGTGTGTGTGTGTGTGTTTGTGCGAGAGAGAGAGAGAGAGAGAGAGGTTTTTAACATTTGTCTCCCTTGGAAGCAGAGAGGGACTTAAAACCCCAGAGCAAACAGGAGGACATCTGGACCTCTCTCTCTCTCTCTCTCTCTCTCTCTCTCTGTCTATTCGTCCTTCTTTAACCCCCCCCCCCCTTTCTGTCTTCCTCTTGTCTCCTCCTCCATGCCTTCCTCATTTCTCTCCCCTCCCCATCATCATATTCTCTCTCTCTGTCACCTCCTCCCTCTTGTCTTCTCCTCTCCTCCTCCTTCAACCCACCCTGTCTTACTCTCTTCCTCCTCCTCCTCTCTTCCCTCTCTCTGTCACCTCCTCCCTCTTGTCTCCCCCCTCTATCTTCCTCTTGTATTCTCCTCCTCCTCCTCCTCCATGCCTTCTTCATTTTTCTCTCCACCCTGTTATCTTCCCTCTCTCTCTGTCACTCTCTGGGGGCGATCAATCACGGTTGCCGTGACGGCGGCCGGGCTGTAGGTGGTCATGCTGACGGCAGATGGCTCTTTATCGCTGGAGTCCTGGCCTCTCCATGACAACTGCAGAGAGCAGGAAGTGACACATCCAGCAGCGTGGAGAGATTCATCTGGACATGAACACACACACACAAACACACACACACACACACACACTTGAAGCAGAGTTAAAAGGGTGAGGAGGAGAGAGAAACAAAAAAAGGCTTTTATTTCATTTATTTCGTTTTACTTTGAACGCGGCCATTCACCTCTTGTTTTCAGGCTTCTACACAACTAAATTTAAAAGAAAGACCCACAACTTCAACGCACAAATAGCGCTTCATAATCTGACTCTTATTGTTACACTTAAGTATAAAATTGAAATATACCAAACGTAAGTTGTGTCCCAACGTACGGTCTGGTCTACAGAGGATTTCCTGTTTACGTTACCAGCTGTCCCCGTTGCCTAGCAACAAAGTCACGAAAAAAGTAATGAAAAAAGTCATAATTTAGTATGTCGAAAAAAGTAATGAAAAAAAGTCATAATTTAGTAGGTCGAAAAAAGTCATGAAAAAAAGTCATAATTTAGTATGTCGAAAAAAGTCATGAAAAAAAGTCATAATTTAGTATGTCGAAGAAAGTTATGAAAAAAGTCATGAAAAAAGTCATGAAAAAAGTCATGAAAAAAAGTCTTTAAAAGTCATGAAAAAAGTCATGAAAAAAAGTCTTTAAAAAAGTCATGAAAAAAGTCATGAAAAAAGTCATAGTTTAGTATGTCGAAGAAAGTCATGAAAAAAGTCATGAAAAAAAGTCTTAAAAAAAGTCATGAAAAACGTCATGAAAAAAGTCAAGTAAAAAAGTCATGAAAAAAGTCACGAAAAAATCAGTTTATTATGTCGAAAAAGTCATGAAAAAGTCATGAAAAAAGTCATGAAAAACGTCATGAAAAACGTCATGAAAAAGTCAAGTAAAAAAGTCATGAAAAAAAGTCATGAAAAAAGTCACGAAAATATCAGTTTATTAGTCGACAAAAGTCATGAAAAAGTCATCATTTAGTATGTTGAAAAAAGTAATGAAAAACGTCATAAAAAAGTCACGAAAAAATCAGTTTATTATGTCGAAAAAAGTCATGAAAAAGTCATCATTTAGTATGTTGAAAAAAGTCATGAAAAACGTCATGAAAAAAGTCAAGTAAAA
Source organism: Eutrigla gurnardus (assembly GCF_963514095.1). Classification (NCBI taxonomy): domain Eukaryota; kingdom Metazoa; phylum Chordata; class Actinopteri; order Perciformes; family Triglidae; genus Eutrigla; species Eutrigla gurnardus. The sequence continues at coordinate 30,672,356 of NC_139918.1, read as the reverse complement.
AAGTCATAGTTTAGTATGACGAAAAAAGTCATAATTTAGTAGGTCGGAAAAAGTCATGAAAAAGTCATGAAAAAAGTCATGAAAAACGTCATGAAAAAGTGAAGTAAAAAAGTCATGAAAAAAGTCACGAAAAAATCAGTTTATTATGTTGAAAAAAGTCATGAAAAACGTCATGAAAAAAGTCAAGTAAAAAAGTCATAATTTAGTATGTCGTAAAAAGTAATGAAAAAAAGTCATAATTTAGTATGTCGAAAAAAGTCAGTTCATTATGTCGAAAAAAGTAATAGTTTAGTATGTCGAAGAAAGTTATGAAAAAAGTCATGAAAAAAGTCATGAAAAAGGTCATGAAAAAAGTCATGAAAAAAGTCATGAAAAACGTCATGAAAAACGTCATGAAAAAGTCAAGTAAAAAAGTCATGAAAAAAAGTCATGAAAAAAGTCACGAAAAAATCAGTTTATTAGTCGACAAGTCATGAAAAAGTCATCATTTAGTATGTTGAAAAACGTCATAAAAAAAAAACATGAAAAAAGTCACGAAAAAAATCAGTTTATTATGTCGAAAAAAGTCATGAAAAAGTCATCATTTAGTATGTTGAAAAACGTCATGAAAAAAGTCACGAAAAAATCAGTTTATTATGTCGAAAAAAGTCATGAAAAAAGTCATGAAAAAGTCATCATTTAGTATGTTGAAAAAAGTCATGAAAAAAGTCACGAAAAAATCTGTTTATTATGTCGAAAAAAGTCATGAAAAAGTCATCATTTAGTATGTTGAAAAAAGTCATGAAAAAACGTCATGAAAAACGTCATGAAAAAAGTCACAAAAAATCTGTTTATTATGTCGAAAAAGTCATTAAAAAGTCATGAAAAAAGTAATGAAAAACGTCATGAAAAACGTCATGAAAAAGTCAAGTAAAAAAGTCATGAAAAAAGTCATGAAAAAAGTCACGAAAAAATCAGTTTATTATGTCGAAAAAAGTCATGAAAAAAGTCATGAAAAAGTCATCATTTAGTATGTTGAAAAACGTCATGAAAAAAGTCACAAAAAAAGTCACGAAAAAAATCAGTTTATTACGTCGAAAAAAGTCATGAAAAAGTCATCATTTAGTATGTTGAAAAACGTCATGAAAAACGTCATGAAAAAAGTCACGAAAAAATCAGTTTATTATGTCGAAAAAAGTCTTGAAAAAAGTCATGAAAAAGTCATCATTTAGTATGTTGAAAAAAGTCATGAAAAAAGTCATGAAAAAGTCATCATTTAGTATGTTGAAAAAAGTCATGAAAAAAGTCACGAAAAAATCTGTTTTTCTTATGTCGAAAAAAGTCATGAAAAAGTCATCATTTAGTATGTTGAAAAAAGTCATGAAAAAACGTCATGAAAAACGTCATGAAAAAAGTCACGAAAAAATCTGTTTATTATGTCGAAAAAGTCATGAAAAAGTCATGAAAAAAGTCATGAAAAACGTCATGAAAAACATCATGAAAAAAGTCACGAAAAAATCAGTTTATTATGTCGAAAAAAGTCATGAAAAAGTCATCATTTAGTATGTTGAAAAACGTCATGAAAAAAGTCACGAAAAAATCAGTTTATTATGTCGAAAAAAGTCATGAAAAAGTCATCATTTAGTATGTTGAAAAACGTCATGAAAAAAGTCATGAAAAAAGTCACGAAAAAATCAGTTTATTATGTCGAAAAAAGTCATGAAAAACGTCATGAAAAACGTCATGAAAAAAGTCACGAAAAAATCTGTTTATTATGTCGAAAAAAGTCATGAAAAAGTCACGAAAAAAATCTGTTTATGTTGGAAAAAGTCATGAAAAACGTCATGAAAAAAGTCAAGTAAAAAAGTCATAGTTTAGTATGACGAAAAAAGTCATGAAAAACGTCATGAAAAAAGTCATGAAAAACGTCATGAAAAACGTCATGAACTAGATAGTTTTTCACACAATCTAAATGTAACATAAACATAACACAATAAATCATCTTTTTATTACCTCACTGGCTCTAACAGTGATATTTAACAACATAGTACTACGGCCATGATGACTGCTAACTACTGTACTATCTAACAGCTACTGCTAAATCACAGTAATCTGCAACATTTATTGTGAAGTTACAGTTAACTACAGTAATTGTACAAGAGCTTCTGCTAAAGCACAGTAATATAGTGGAATAGCTGTGATGTTCCAATACACAGCTGTAATATCACAGTAATTTACTGTCAAAGTAATGTAACTAGTAGCCAGTCATTTATTTTAAATGTGCAGTAAAATCATTGATAATACAGCGACAGAAGTCTGGTCATCGGAGGACGTTTTCTAAATTCCTGGAAGGAGAAATGAGGTAGAAGAAAAGACGACATGCCGGGTTGGTAGTTCAGTGTGTGCTTGTGTGCGCACGCGTGTGTGTGTGTGTGAGAGAGTGTGAGTGTGTGAGTGTGTGTGACAGACGTCTGGCATAATCGTGTTGTTGGAGGAAGTGGGACGTGAAATCCACCAGCCGCCCAGTAACAAGCACACACACACACACACACACACACACACACACACACACACACACACACACACACACACACACACACACACACACACACACACACACACACACCTCCTCTCTCTCTCCTGTCTGCTAGAGTAAACACACCATCAGTCACAAACACATTTCTGTCTTTGCATTCATGTGAGGACATTCTAATGACTTCCATTCAGAACCAGGAGAAAAACTCCAGTTCTGAAAAGTGCTGTTAACTCGCTGCTCCGGAGCAGGTTAGCTCTGCAGCGTCAGTTACCATGGTGATGAACCCCGGTAAGAAGTGAACCAGCGTCATAGGACGGAAAACCTGGAGTTAACAATGAAAGAAAGAGGCTGATATTGTCAAACACCACGCTATTAGAATACATTTCAGCAACACATTCATTGTTTAACGTTGTTTTTAGCCTTTTATTTTGGAGGACAGCGTTAGAGTTAAAGGGGCGAGAGAGAGGGACGACATGCTTTAAAATAGGCCCGCAGAGGGATTCGAACCCGGGACCGCTGCAGGGAGCATCTAGACGTATTCTTATGGCGTGGTGTAAGACAATATCAGCCTCATTCTTTCAGCTGCAATCCCAGCGGTGTAAGAAATAAAATAAATATAAAAACATAATTCAAAGTAGGCTGTACGCTGACACAGAAGAGTCATTCCCTCTGATGAGAATCTGTATCTCCACCGAGCTTCTTTTTATTTTATTATCCGCCCACCAAGAGAGCTGATTGGTCAGTAGGCGGTGCTTTTCTCCACATTGATCTCTTATCAGGAACATAACCTTATCAGGAGCAGGTTAGCTCTGCAGCGTAAGTTACCATGGCGATCTACCCCGGTAAGAAGTGAACCAGCTTCATAGGACGGAAAACCCAGAGTTAACGCTTAAGTTACCTCGCTAAGCACAAATCCTGTTTCGTAGTACAGGCCTCAGGTCTGTTGAACTCACTGAGTAGGAGGCCTACAGGCCTTAGGCCCTAGACCTGGTTCACGGAGGATGTTGCCCGGGTAACCGACTCAGAGTCGTTGAAACCGACTACGTGAAACCTAAAAAGCAGAGTTTCCCATCGTCTCAGGATTAACTAACCCACAGATTTCTCCACATTATCGGGATGGATTATTGTTTTCATTCTAGATACGATTCAACTGAACTTCTTGAATAACAGGTACTTTCCCACCAGGTCTTCAATGAATGCAACTTACATGAGTTGTGTAGGTACAAAAAACGAACAGACCAAATCTCATATTGTCCATTCCAGTCTCTCTCTCTCTCTCTCTCTCTCTCTCTCTCACACACACACACACACACACACACACACAGTGGGGTTTGGCTGTCAGTTTGTGTTTTGTCAGCAGCTCCGGTGGGAGAGGTCAGTTCTGATGGCGGGGTGGAGAGCGCACGCGCGCATGCGCACGCACATCCACATCCACGCACGCGTTCCTGTTTTCTTATTTCACCTCCATGTGACCCGTTTGCTCATCTCGTCTGTTCTCTTTAATGGCGACACTGCGTACGGTTCTATGATCACTGCTCACCGTCGTGGTCCGCTAGTTACCACAGAGGCCTCTAGGGGGCGCTGAAGTTGTATTTGCACAATGTATGAAATGCTATTGTCTCGCCTATTATTTCTGTTTTACTGTGTAGAAACATTTTCTGGCTTCAGCGTCTCAGACGGGAGGTTTTGGGGTTTTCTTCTAAATGTTTGATTTAGGATCGTTAATGGTAGAATATTTTTTTAATAATTTGTCAGATAAAACACAGAACTGGGCAGTTTTCAGAGTTTTGACATTTTATAGAAAAAAATATCAGATTATTTAATCTAATGAAAATTAATCTTAAATGGCAACGCTCATTTCCACTAAGTGTGCGATCGCTTCTAGAGCAGCTTTTGACACTGTGACAAAGTAAAGATCTCAAATGTCAGAACTGAACCTCAAAGTCAGCTGGACGTCAACGAGCAGAGGAGGAAAGCAACAGTTGGCTGTTCTTGTGGTTCAAAGTGTCATTTCATGGTGAACACGAGTGTCCCACCAAAATAAAAGCATCCAGGTGAAACAAATGAGGAGATGTGAGCAGAGGTTTGGTTTCCTAGGCGAATATCATGATTCACTTTTATTAAAAGCATCATAGCTACAATTCATCATACATGATGTCTCCAAAAAACAAAACAAAAAAAGACAAACACCAAAAAAAGGAGAGAAAAATAAACATTTACATGGTATGTCTGTAAACTTCAAGGCTAGATAAGAATTTTGAGGTAATGCTCTTCAGCTTGCTGGCTAAAAGTAACAAAAGTCCATTTTTTTCAAAAAAAGTAGCTAAGTAATAAAGGTACCTGATTATTTTAACTCTTTAACACCAGTGCATCAACAGGAACAGAGTGAGACAAAATTGATTGCAGTACTTATTTGTCATCATTTACAGTTTTTGTTTAGTTTTTCTATTCATACGACACTTGTGGTTATTCATATAGTGTGTGTGTGTGTGTGTGTGTGTGTGTGTGGGAGAGATGTTGGAACATTCAAAAGCTGCCTCGGTTATTGCTGTCTCAGCATTCCACAGGAGAACGAGGAACAGGAAGAGGAAGTCGTCCCCCTCCGTCCCGGTTCTCTCTCTCTCTGCATCTGCTGGTCTGGCTGGGAGAGCAAACGTGAATACGACCTGGCCACAGTGTGTGTGTGTGTGTGTGTTTGGATGCATGCTTTCAAATATTTCAAGAGCTCACGGTTCCCGGTTCGCAGCCGACACCTGAAGTGGCCTCGGACACAAATCCAGCACCGCCTGAGCTTTTCGCGTATTTCAGAAGTCAGCGACCAGAGTTGGAAGTGTGTTGAGAATGTGTGAGTCCTGCGTTGGCCAGGTCCGGTGTCAGTGTGTGTGACTAGAGGAAAAACAGTCTTTTAAGAGGTCACTAGGGGGCAGCACTTGGTCTGAAACTACCAGGACATGAAGGAAAAAACAAAAAATACTTTTTTTTCTCTTTTTTTTTTTTTTAAATGTGGCAGCAACCGGGAAACTCAATCATCTCATGTGCCCCCCCCCCCCCCTCCCACACCCACCACACTTGTAAAGAATAAACCTGAAACATCACATCCTTGTGTGAACCGCCGCTCCAAACCCATTCACAGAAAAACCCTCCAAAACAGGGACGGCTGGTTTCGGCGGCACGAAGCGGACCAATCAAAACAAAAAAGAATTAAAAAAAAGAGGCCTGATTGGTGGCAGACCCAGCCCGCCTGCCACTCCTGAGCCAAAACCAGCCGCCTCAGAACAGAGAGGCGGGATTCAGACGCGGCGGTGGAAAGACTCCAGACCGGTGATCAGACAGTGTGGGACTGGTTCAACAGTATCGGTTCAGTGTGAACGCACACACGCACAAAACAGAAAAGACAACAGCTGCAGGGACGAGTCCTCCCAGAAACAGTCACATGACAGAGGGTTTATGGGGGATCGTGTGTGTGTGTGTGTGTGTGGGGGGTGTTTGTGTGTGTAGCTAATGATCAAGTATATGTTGCGGTTGTCAGTGTGTTTCGTTTTCTTCCTCAGAGTCTGGTTTGATATGTGAGAACTTAAAATAATAATCTGCTCTAGTACAGAAATCAACTACGTTACCCACAACTCCTTTTGCAGCAGCTTTGTCAGACAGACAGACAGACGGGAGGGCTGTAATGCTGTTTTCTCGAGAACTGATGTGAGAAAAAAAGAAAGCGGCAGCAATTCTTCTCTTTCTGATGAGACGCCGCCGCCGACGACGACGACAACAGTCCACACGAAGAGGGAAGCAAAAATATAGATTTGAGAGCTGAAAGCAGCAGCAATAATAATAATAATAATAATAATAGTAGCACTATTGGAAATGTGTGAAGTCCTATTCGAAGGATTGTGGGAGAGCTGAGTGTGCGTGCAGCGTTAACGGCGCACACGAGCCAACCAGGAAGTAAGAAAGTGTTTGAAGAGGAGCCGAGCTCTGAGGATTTTCCCTGACTACGCTATCGATCAGAGAGGTTTAACTTAACACACACACACACACACACACACACACACGCACACACACACACACACACCTCGTTCTCTCTGACGCAGAGTAAATACACCTGCTCAAAAAAACAACAACAAATAGTGAGAAATCATCAACAACAATGTAAAGGGGGAAAAAAACAGTTTCATAATAGTTTGGATATTTTTCTGGTGGAGGCGTGTAAACGTGGCGAGGGGGAGGAAATGTCCAAGGCTAGTCAGTTTTGTGTTTTAATTCAGTCACTCTTGTCCTTCTGCGGAGACGCCGCCTCCTCCTCCTCCTCCTCCTCCTCTTCTCCCATCCCTCCGTCCTCCAGGGCCGAGTCGTCGCCTCTCATATCCTCCTCCGCAGCCAAGTCACTCTTTCCTCCTCCCTCCAGCTCCTCCTCCTCCTCGTCCTCCTCTCCTGAAGCTTTCAGCCCTCCCTCCTCTTCCTCATCCTCCTCGTCTTTCGGGGGGTTCATGATCGCGGCGTGGCCGCCCAGCGCTCCGGCCATGGCGTTCTGCAGCTCGGCCAGCGTGGAAGCGGTGGCGAAGCCGGGCAGGCTCAGCGCCCCGAGGCCTGGAGGTAGGAACATGGAGGGGTAGAGGAGGCCGGGCGCCATGGTGGAGAGGAGGAACGGGTTGAACGCCAGGGAATTGGCCGACATGCCGGCTGCAGCCAACAGGGCAGCGGCGTCACCGTTGACGGACGCCTCGGCTGACGAATCAGCAGCCAGCATCCGAGGAGCTCCGGCAGCATTGTTAACCTGTTTCTGCGCTCCTCTACCCCCTCTCTTCACCTTCCTCACTCTTTCCTCGTTGCCATCAGCCTCCTCCCCGTCGTCTCCCGCCTCGTCGTCTTCTCCCTCTTCATCCCTTTTCCTCTTCGACGTCTCGTCGCTCTCGGCCTCCATTGTTCCGTTGGTGTTGCGCGACGTGGCGGCCATGGCGTTGGATGCGGCGGAGGCGGCCGCAGCCGTCGCCAGGTTGCCACCGAACAGCCCGCCCAGGCTGAACATGTTGGGGATGGCGCCGGCCATGTTGGGCAGGCCTCCCATACCGGGCAACATGAGGGGCAGCATGGAGGCGGCGGCGGCGCTGGCGGCAGCCTGCTTGGGGTCGGTGGGGTGAGGGAACGCCATCAGACCAGCAGCCAACTGAAGAGACTGGAGGCTCTGGAGGGACGACAGGTCCATCCCTCCAAACAGACTGCTCAGCAGCAGAGGGTTGATTCCTCCTGCAGACACACAGGCAGCGTTCGTGAGGTCACGGTGACTCCAGGATGTGTTGCTGAGAATAACGTGACGTGTGTGAGACGAGCTCGTACCTGCAGATGAAGCAGTGCTGGCAAGCGACACCTGGGTGGCCTGAGCCACTGCCGATGCCTGAGCGGCCGCGGCCGCCTTGGCGATCTCCGATTTAGGTCGTCGCCCTCGACGACGGACGCCCTCCTCCCTGACTACGGGGCCGGTCAGAAGGCGGTCAAACATGGCTTCTGGGAGGAAACCCTGTAGGTGGAGGATTTGAGGTTGAGAAGACGCAATCCAGCTTCTACAGAAACATTGAGCACAATCTGACTGTTTCACTGACCGACTGTTTGACGATGTCTGTCCAATCAGGGGCGATAGAATACTCTGGGTTCTCCAGTAACCATCTGGGTAGCTCCTTCATTGGTGGAGCCATGGCCCCGCCCATCTGAGGAACAGGGAGATGAAGCGTAAACATCACCTCCTGCAGAGGGAAGCATGGTTTCAACAAGCGTCGCGTCCTGCAGCCGAGCGGCTTACCTTGCGCCCGTTGCGCCGGTTGACCACGGGAACTCGCTCGTCTCCCGTCAGGGTGTTGATGTCGATCTTGTTGGGGTTTCGACAGCGATGGCGTTTCTGCTTGGGCTTGGAAAACTGAGACAGCAGTAAATCCTCGCTCTTCTGTAACAGGAAGACAAAACACGGGAAGGCAGGTGAGGATGACTGCCGACTCAGAGAACAACTTTTAAAATGCATTTTAGAAAGAGGACGGCGTACTGGTGTGAATGCCGCCATGTCCATGGTGTAGGTCGGGTGCTGCCTCAGCCACTCGCCCAGCTCTTTGTTGGAAACCGCTGCCTCTTCCTCCTCCAGACTACCGGAGGCAAGAGATCTGGAACTGGGGCTCTGCTCGGGGGCCGCCGGGGGTCTGTGGGCTCGGGCCGCCTCCTGAACCCCCTCCACACCTGAAACCTTTGTCCCGTCAGCATCATCCTGACAACCAGCAGAGACACAGGATGGGAAAAAAAGCCATTAATGCAGTGTTTGTTGGTGCGATGCCGACACACTGACCAATTAAACGTCTCCTTACCGCTCCGCCTCGCTTGTTGCCCATGAACAGCAGCTCCAGACCTTCCACATTTTTCCTGCGGCCCCGCCTCCTCCTCATGATGGGCAGGTCGGCCTCCAGTGAGCCGTTGGCTCTGTGTCCGGAGGGCGGGGCTTGCTGCAGCAACTCCATCTGGGCTTTGAGGGAGGGGCTCGACACTAGGGCGCTGGGGAAGCCGGCCAATGAGGGAGAGGCCTTGTGGTGATGTTGCATACCCTGAACGACAAATCGGGTCACATTGAGTTAATAACAAGAAAAGTCAATAACATCTTTAGTTGCAATAGATTTTCTGATTAAGAATCTGAAGGCCTTTTTCCACACAGGACCAACAAACGACAGGAGAATGCAATGTTTTATATTTTCCATTGTAAACCCTTATGGTTAATGCTTCTGAGTAAATATAATAAACCACTCTGAACACCATGTGACATGCTATGACAGCTATGATTAGTGGGTAACTCCCCAAGGTCTGCAGAAAGGGGGATTCATGGTAAGATGACATAAAGAGAGATGATTCGTTTGTGGGAATGTGCCTCGATGTCCGTGATGTGGAGATCGGACCGCCGTCTCTTTAAAGCTGTGTAATATTTACGTTCTGTGTAAAAGTTCACGGGACAAAAACAACATCACGAAGGTAAAACAAGCGCCCCTGCAGCGTAGAAGCCTTCAGGAAGTTGACGTGTTCGTGCGAGCACCTTGGTGAGGTCGATGGCCTGGCTCTGGGACTCCACGGCAGAGTGACTCTCTCTCAGCTGAGCCACCATCTCCATCAGGTTACGTCTCTTGGCTGCCCTCTCCGCCTCGATCTCGATCTTCCTCCTCCTCCTCCTCCTCTGTCGAGGCGCCGTCAGAGAGTCCTCCTGCACCGCCAGGTAAACAGTTACTCCTGTTTCTGCCCAACAGCAGCATCTCACCTGCATTATGTTACTCGAGTTGAACATAAGGACGGGTAACCGCATCACTCACATGAACTTGTGGCGAGAGGGTTTTGTCCTCACTCCCGCTGTAAGGCGTGTGGATGCCGGCCATCGTCAGCTCGGCGAGGCTCCGCCTCTGCAGTGGGCTCTCGGGCACCGTGGCTACGGCTGCCGTGGCCACCGCCGAGCCGTGGCCTGGCAACAGGTTGCTGGGGAAGTCAAAAATGTGGCGTCTGTTGACGGGCCACTTGCCCTTCAGGACGGCCTCGCAGATGTTATCCATCCTGTTGATCATCACTCGATCCTGAGGGGAGGAGAGAAGGGAGGGACGCCATGATGGACCACGCTACAACCTGCAGTTCATTCTCAGATAGTTACCATGACAACAGGTAAAACACACGGGCTCATTCAAACTTCCTGTACAGATGACACGTAAAACGTTTTCATTAAAGATAAATCTGCTTTTTAGATGCTGTCTTTAAACGTCACGTCCAGATAATTCAGGTTATTATCATAGAAGACAAAGAAACCAGCTAATATTCACATTTGGAACCAGCAGACTTTTGGCATTTTCACTTGAAATAATCAACTTATTAATTACTGCCGTTCATTCCCTAATGAATTCAAGAAGAAACCCAGCCCTTATTTAATGTGAACTATTGCAGGAAGTGATGCTCGGACTCACCTTGGGCCAGAAGGAGAAGCCGTAAGCACGGTCGTGTAAGGCCTGCAGCGCCGAGGTTTCCTGCAGGTCATCGGGACAGAACCCGTCTCTGGTTTCGTTTTGGGCCGACGTGCTCAGAGACGCAATGCTTTCCTCGTCAAAGTTCTTCTGCTCGGACGCAGCGCTCGCTGTGTGGAGAGACAGAAAGTCACCCTTAGTTAATTAGCAGTTTCCAAGGGACCCCGACTCATTTTATTCTCTCAGCTGTAGATTATTAAACCGCTGGCGAGTCATGACAGGAAACACCAGAAACAGAGCAGAGTGAGGCGTCGGCAACGATGGAAGCCGACAAGCTCGTTAACAAAGTGAATGATAATAAACTAAAATATACTCAAACACTGTTCACTGAGATCAGTGAGCGACTCCCTCCAAGCTAATGTCTAATGTGCTAAAAACTCCCCCTCACCTTCAGCCTGGGAGGATTTCTCTGATTTATCATCTTCATCCATCCTCTCTTCCTCCTCCTCCTCCGGGCTTTTCACCGTGTCAGCTGACTTTGGAGATTTAGGAGACTCTGGGTTCTCCCTCTCCTCCCCGTCCACTTCCTCTGTCGTCTTGTGACCCGGTTGTGCTTTAGGAGAGCTGGGGCCCTCTGTGACCTCCGTGGTGACCTCCGTGGTGACCTCCGTGGTGACCTCCGTGGTGACCTCCATCGTGGCCTCCCCAGTCACCTCCGTCCGGTCCCCGAGAGCATCGAGAGGAATCTCTTTGTCTTCTGCTGGTTTGGAAGTCTTCTCTCCCTCTCCACTCGACTCCTCTTCCTGCTCCTTTTCCTCTACCTTTGGCCGGACCTCCTCCTCCTCCTCCTCCTCCTCCTTCACCTCGTTTATCGGCGAAGCAGCAACTTCGTCCTTCCCTTCTCTGACCTCTCCCTCATTTTCCTTCTGTCCGTCAGGAGTTTCAGTCTTGACACCTGGAATGTCTTCAGCGTCTCCTTTCTCTGTTTCCATTTTCTCCTCCTTCGCTCCAGCCTCCTCCTTTTTAACGGCATTAACAGCCATGTTGGCAGCAGCGGCGGCGCTTGCCAGCTCTGCGGAGGTGAGGAGCGGTGCAGGGGTGCTTTCCGCTGCTCCCATCCCCGTTTTGGTGAACCGCTGGTGGGCTTCCAGAAAGGCCAAGCTTGTGTCGTTCAAGATGTGGTAATCTGTCCGGCTTACGCCGTGTTTACAGGCCCCCAGGAGGAGGTCCCGGTCGTGGCGGCCACACTCCCACCACTCCGGGAGGTCCGAGGATGGCTGGCAAATCTTGAGGCGCTCCGAGAGCAGCGGGTGGGGGAGGACCTGCTCTCGGATGCGCCGGAGCAGCTCGATGCGGTACAAAGTGCGAGAGGCTCGCTCCTCTGTGATGGGGTCGATGATCAGGGTCGGGTCTGGGAGTTCTGAGGAGGCAAAAGACATCATTATTAAGAAACATTTCCCCAGGACTCCAAAGTTGTCCTCATTTCGCCTTGCAGTAAGTTTCCTCTCACCTGTTTCAGTCTTGACCTGCATCCTGCAGACCCGTTTACACATGGCGATGAATGAATAGTAATACTTCTCCAAGCTCTCGTCTGTTTTCTTGTCGAGTCGAGCGAAAGCCCTGAACTGGGCCCAATCGAACTTCTGCCGCTGGGTGTCGTAGACGACCCCGAAGGTCGACACCACGCGGTAGAAATCAGCCTCCTCACGACGAGTCCACCTGTCAGAGAAAAGGGTCGACATTTAAAGGGACGCTCGTATTTCGGGTGCAATGCTACATGTAGAGCCGTGAACAAGCTGTAAATCGTCAGCGTCAACATTGCAATGTGTGCAGTCACAAGCTGTCAAACTGCATGCAACTCATGCATTTAACATAAAATGTGCAACACTCTGTATTCTTTCATTCTTGTATATTTTGCATTAAAAAAATTAAACTGTACTTGTAATCACGTGACATTAACTGCATCACTACCTTTGTCTCCGTTCCTTGTAGTACATGGCTCCGTCCGCCATCAGGGAGCTGGTGGTCATCACTGGCGACACCTCCGCCATGAACTGCCCCCCTTTGGCGAAGTAGGCACTTCCTTTAGTCAGATAGGGGCTCCCTTCTGTCAGGAACACCCCCGCTCCTTCCTGGATGTAGGTCGCCCCTCCTCCTCCTGTATCGGTAACCATGCCGATGGCGGGCAGGAATTCTCTGCGTCGTCGCCGGCGACCGTCGGGCCGGCTGAGGGCCTCCTGGCGGAGCTGCTCCCTGCGGTTGGAGCGCTGGTAGGCAGTGATGAGGCGACGCAGACGGGCAGTCAGAGCTGAGGCTGCCGGCCAATAGAGTCGCTCGTTGGAGCCCGACGCTCCGCCCACTGCAGGCCCACCGTTTTCACCTGATTTAGCTGCACGGGGAGAGGGAGGCTGTTAGGATGTTTTTCACAGCATTGAAAGGATTGTTTAAAGACCCAAATTTATTTATACCCCAAAAAATTCAGATTTCAAAATAACTGTGTCCACATTCTTAAATTATTCTGCTTTTAGCCGTGAATTTACCTTCGGCTTCACCTTCCACCGCCTCGTCTTTGTCGTCCAGCGGTGAGTTAGTGAAGTCGTCCATTTCGTCTTTGAAAGGCATCCGCAGCGGCTTGTACTCCGGATCCTCGTCCTCGCTGTGGAGGTCGAAGCGACGGATTTAATGCAAGCACAGACAAATGTTCACTTCCACAGTCTCAAGTAACAGCACAAGTACTTAAACTTAATTTAAGTTGGCAGCTGTTTTCACAAATAAAAGGTAAACACCTGCTTCTATCCACGTCTTTAGGAGATATTTGGCCTTTTACGCTTTAAATAATCATTTGTTTTTAACACATTGTGAGAACTATCTGAAGCTACTTGTGGACAATGAAGAGGGGAAACGGAGGCAAAGGTATTAAAATGTGAGACCACAGACATGGCAGCAGAGCGCCGCCTGCTCTCTTACCCCTCGACGCCATCTGCCATCATGTCGGAGCCCCTCTGCTCAGCGGCGATGGCCTTGGCGTCCGGCATACCGACTCTCTCCAAGAAACACAGGGCGGGGTCGGCTCGCATCGAGTTGTACTTCTCATAGCCTGAAGAGGAAACAGGGGAAAATACATCAGTCTAGTCGGCTGCACTTTTGTTTAAAAGGGTGTTTTCAACAACTGTTCTAGAAAAATAAGATCTTTTCTTTGCATTTCTATTTCTGATTCTCCATCATGCATTTCAACTCGCTCAGAAAGACCGAAAACGTATTCGTCAAACACAAACTCAGCGCGGAAAACTCCTGGAAAGACATGAGGGGGGAAAACAAAAAGTTGTGCTTTCTAGCTCACTCCTCGACAGACTAACACACACTCTTTAACCACACGCACACACAGCATCCAATATTAAATGAAGGAGTCGACAAAAACAGCAGCAGAAGGGCAGACCCCAGGAGCCAGCTGCTGACAAGACAGACAGCTAGTGTGTGTGTGTGTGTGTGTGCTATCCTAGGGAGCCTGCAGGACTTCATGTGTGTGTGTGTGTGTGTGTGTGTGTGCTATCCTAGGGAGCCTGCAGGACTTCATGTGTGTGTGTGTGTGTGTGTGTGTGTGTGTGTGTGTGTGTGTGTGTGTGCTATCCTAGGGAGCCTGCAGGACTTCATGTGTGTGTGTTTGTGCGAGTGTATGAAGAGGAAGAAGTCTGCGTGTCGTGGCATCGGTGAAAGCGAGCTAGTCGGTGTGTGTTTGTCCGTTAGGGGCGTTCAAGCAGAACAGATTAGAATGTGCAGATCCCACTGAGACACAGTGAGGGAGGGGGGGGAGGCAGGGGGAGAAAGGGGGAGGAACATTTTTTTTTTGAAGGAATGAGAGGAAAATTCAGAAGAGCAGGTGAGATGAGGAGGAGAATAAAAGAAGGGAGGAGAGAGAGGAGAGCCTGTATGTTAGAAGGTGACATCATCATGGTGACTTTCGACTACAGAAACCGGAAGTTCTGCATTTAGGCCACCCCCATCTTGGATGTTGTGCAACCAGTGAAGGAAGTGACCATATTTGGACTATGGAGAAGCGAGCGGACTTTACTGGATCTGGATCCATGTGGATTCTGGTGTGAAGCTGCTAACAAAGTTAGCTTCATTATTCAAGGTCAACTTTACAGCTAAGTGTTAAAGTCATCTTAGTAGCTAACTAGCATTGGTAGCGTGGTAGCGAGCGTGGAAGCCACGCCCCCTAAAGCATCCCCTGCTTTCTGGTCTGGTGGACTCTAAATGGACCATAATGTACTAAATGAACATCATGCTGGATTGAAGAAGACTTGAAACTAGAGATTGAGACATAAACTCATGTTTACTGAGATGATACATCGAGAGGATTAGGACCATTTCCAAATAGACTTCAATCAGAGGAGCAGAGAGAACGACAGTTTAAGGCACCACAGCCTCGGCTTCACTATCCGAACCGGACGGTTTCCAACTGAGGAAGGAGGAATCTCCCAATCATCCCTCCTTCCTCTCCATCACCTTTAAATTAGGAAAGCTGTGACGCACCCCCACCCACACAGCTCTGTGCTCGTAGCCGTTAATCATCGGGGCCTTCACAGGCCATCACTTTTCTCTGTGTGTGTGTGTGTGACACATTGTTTTGTGTGCCTGTGTGTGTGTGCATGTGTGTGTGTGTGTGTTCCAGCCCCCCCCCCCCCCCCCCCCCCCCTCAGGGCCTCCAAAGTGAATGAGGATTATGATTAACTATGGGTGAGCTCCTTTGTATTCCTCTACTCCTGTGTGTGTGTGTGTCCTAATTGAATCATAGAGGGTGGCAATGATGATAAAATTATGACAATTATGCCAAATTAATATGAATGAGGGGTCTTCATCCACCCCACACACACACACACACACACACACACACACACAGACACACACACACACACACACACACACACACACACACACACACAGACACACACACACACACACACAACCTCGCACACACAGTCACCATCCAAAGGTGCATCAACTTCTGCGATCCAAATAACCAGGTTAACATTTAACGGGGAGAGCGGATTTTATTTCACCCTCGACGTTGGCTTTGTTATTATAACGTTAACACCTGTAACAACCTGCGAAAGCAGAGCACACGCTGGCAGCTCGCGGTGAAACCGGCCATCAATCACACTCCCGGTAGCACACTGGGCCTGCCAGCTGCGTTCCGCTATTGCCATGGCAACACCAATCAACCGGTGGTGGCAGAAGTGGCTGGGATGAGTTTGAATGTGATGTGTTTGTGTCTGCTAGCGTGATGCCTGCTGCAGCCAGTAGATCATCTGTGAAGGTGCTGACATGTTATCTGTGGGGGATGTTCATTTTGTGTTCGCCGTGTTCGGGGCAAACATTACCAATAAATATGTTGAATCACCAACAGGTGAGCTTTCTAGATCAGTAATAATTAAGAAAGTAAAAAAAAAAAAAAAAACACATTGCCGTTCTCGTGGGGACGCTGTGTCCCCGTTGCCATGGCTACGCTCTCCTCGTCTCACCGTCAGCTCTACTTTCTGACGTACATCCTGCTCCTCCTGAGATCGGAAAAAATCAAATACTAATTCGAATAGTACTGATGTTTTTACCATTCAAATTATATTCGATTCCCGAAGTTCATTCCAACAGCCCTAGTGTGCAGGCTCCGGTGGTGTCCGTCTTTTTTCCATGCGTTCATGAAGCCGGGGTATACGGTATAAATCGTAAACGCTGGTATGTCGGCCCACCATCGCATTGATGCGTCATCCGATTGGCTCTTCAGAGAGATTACCAATCATACTATTTAGAACCAATGTCAGCTGATTGGTGGAGGCTGATATTGGAGACTCTGGACGTCGAAAGCAAAATTAACCAAAACCGAGGTCCAGACTATAAACTATCAGCTTTTAAAGGCAACAAAAGACGGAAACACTGAGTCTCAATCTTTCTGAGCTCAGCTTCCTGTTACACTATAGAGACACTGACCTCTGGTGGCGTCCGCTGGTCACCACAACACATCGCATCAATACAGCGTGATAGAAAGTTAAGCATCTGGATTCATGATGGTGTTTGAAATCTCAATACCGTGGTCTACGGTATCGTTGCCCAAGCCTACTGGTGCGGGTTTCTTACCGTGTTTGAAGACGCCGATGAGCAGGGATTTATCGGCCTCGCTGTCCCACCAGTCGGCTGGGACCTCGGCGTGGAACGGCTGAGGAATCCAGACATCCAGCTCACTGTGGTAGAAAGAAACAAAGCATGTTGACCAGACTACACTGTTAACAGTCACTTCAGAGCAGACAAAGGAAACAAAAAAGGAAGATTACGAGCCATTTGTGATATAATCAGGTTAACAAAGATGTCAGCCGTTTGATAAAAACAACCAAAACGTTCAGGGAGTATTAATGTGCCAACCGGGTTATTAAGCTATATGTTGTATTTCACTTGAGCAGCTTTTTCCTCCATTTCAATGAACCTTCTAATGGGAAACTACATGAAAAAGGAATAATAATCCAAACAGGAAGTAACGTTTGCTGGTGCCTGTTGACGGCTCATTTTACAGGAACCTGAAGGGCTCTGTTAGAAAGCTTAGAATGACTGCATCACGAGATGCGGATGAAATAGTCTGTAAATGTCGCTGTCCTCCCGGGGGAGAGCCGGTCCTGCACATCCGGAAGCACCTCTCGCTGATGTGATCTCCTTTCATTCACGCTGGCTCTGAACGAAACCGCGTTTAGGCGTTCATGTCGCTCCTCTTCAAAATGGTGGAACGACATGGAAGCCTTACCCATCCGATGTAAATACAAATAATTTGCTTGAGATAAATCAGATTATTGGCAGAGGTAATTATACACTTATGGAGGACCTATTTATAGCTAGTAAATTATTTAAAATGTTACACACTGTCCCTTTAAGAGCGATACGTTGTTGCCACCGATGTTACCTAAACTCAGACTAATCAGCTTATGGAGGTGCATGCATGGAAACGACAACTGAAATCAGTTTTAATGAGGAAGGTTTTTGCAGAGTTGATTCTGTGTTGTGGCACAAAAAATAAAAAATAAAAAAACTCCATTATAGAAAAAAGACGGTACAAAATGGAGTTTCCAGCTAGTTGTGCAGAGAAAGGGGTACAATACACAATGGAAGCAGAAAGACAGAGGGTGACAGGAGGGGAGAAGAAACCAGGGAAACAGTCCCTTATCTCGGCAAACAGCAGCATGCCCGGCCTTGGCAACACACACACACACACACACACACACACACACTCATACACACACACACACACACACACACACACACACACACACACACACACACACGCCAAGACTGGCATGCTAAATCCCCCTGGCATATGTTGGCACGATGGCAACCCGTATGCTCACGTCTGGCATGCGCTCACATACACACACACACACACACACGAACACACACACACACACACACACACACACACGAACACACACACACACACACACACACACGCACACACAGGGGTCTGTCACAGTAGCCATTGAGAGGGAGGGTTGGGGAGGGGAGAGAGATCAACATGGAAGTGCACGTGATCCACATTATAAATGCAATCACATCTGGGTGAAAGGGTGATGAGGGGGGGATGGGCGATGATGAGAGACTGAAGTGGACTGCTGAGAGAGAGAGAGAGAGAGAGAGAGAGAGAGAGAGAGAGAGAGAGAGAGAGAGAGAGAGATGGGCAGATGGCAAGAAAAGTGTAGCTCGACGGAGAAAAAGAAGGAGGAAGCGTTGAAAGAAGCAGCGAAGGAGCTGTCGTGAACCTTTGCATCAACAGCCATGCTCCATAACGGCGTACACCAAATGATAAAGAAGAAAAAAAAAACAATAGCTTGTCAAAATGTGGAGAATAAAAAATGTTTTAAACTCTAAATGGGTCAAAACTGGAGATAAAAAGCTTGTTTCCCCAGATGAAGTCACTGTGTTGTATTCTGTCAGAATAGACAGATCTCTGCCAAAGAGGCCACTGGAACAGACAGAAATACACTCCAGTAATAATTCATCACACGTTCATGTAAATATCCAGCTCTCAACTCGCTTTCATAACGCATCCAATACATGAAAGCCTTCCCGTCGACTCCAAACAAGCAGGATGTTGCATTCAAGGAAAAATACTTAAAACAAAGTGCGGACAAAGTTACAAACTCTCGGTGGAAAATGGCGGCACAGAAAGGGAACAATGAGTGATGTTAGTATAACAAACCACAAACAAGAATCTAGTCTTGTTTTTCAGATCCAGAAAGAGAAAAGTAGAACTATGAGACACAAATGTAAGAGACAAGGAGAAATAAAACTGCCTAAAATGTTGGATTGTGTTCTCTGTCGTGTGGGAGGATGAGGAAGGGGACACCAGATAAAAGAGGCGTTTACTGACCTGGAGTCAGCTCCTTCCAGAATGCGTTCAGCCTGGTCGCCGATGACTTCCTGTCGCAGGTAATAGAGCATCCTCACCCTCAGCAGCACCCTGCGAAACCAAACATCGTTGTCCTTTAGGAGAGGCATCACACAGCAAACAGCCGTTATTTTCATTATGAATTCATTAAAACTGATACGTTTTCCTGAGCGATCAATTAAAAAATATGCTCTCAATAAACTTCATTAAACAGTGAAAGAAATTTCCAAATTCAACCGCAACTTGTTTTCAAAACCCAACGATACAAAGTTATTTTTACTGAAATTATTTAGAATTATATTCATCTTTGGGGGATTAATTTCTGCTGATTGATAGATTCATTTTTTTCGACAACCATCTAATGAGAGGTTCTCCATTTTTGGTTCTAATTTTTTTTTGTATATATATATATTAGAACGCAATCTATGAACTATGATAAAATTGAAAATATAAAATTTGTGGAACTTTTGTAAAAAAAAATAAATCAGTGGATTTAGTGGAATAAAGTGGAAATAAAATGTGTGGATCTGAAAGCTTTTCACGAACCTACTTTGAAACAAGAATAGATAATTGTATAATTCCCTCATAAAGCCCTGAGAGATGTTTTAGGGACACCTGACAATGACGTTCACACTGGCCTGATTCTACTGGAGGCTTCACCGCAGAGAAATGCTGAAGCACTGTGATGTAAAACTCTTCAAATGGAAAATGTCCCGAGGTTTTCTTCTGCTGAAATACGGGTTGCAGAAACTATAACTCACGACTGCATCTCAGCATTTTTCTACAGCTGCTGTCAGATGTGTGGCCACGTTGTCTGGATGAGAGTTACAGATGTTACAGCTGCTCTCCCAGCATCGCACCCCCCCCCCCCCCCCCCGATCACATGAATCACTGCAGCCGCGGCTCAAGAACCACAGCCAGATTTGATCTTTCTGACATTGGAAGTGCCGTTATCTGGGAGATCTGCCTCCACTGTAAACATTTGTCACCAGATTTGTCATCGGGATTTAATGCCAATGACAGCGTTCGGAGTCGGAGGAGGGGAGGCGGGGGAGGAGGAGCAGGAGGGGAAATAACTGAAAGGCCGGCGAGTGGCGCGGGAAGGGAGGGAACAGAAAGTTTGGAGAGGCAGCGAAGACGGGGGAAGGGTTTTAAAGCCAGCCAGTAGCAACTCACTCTACAGCGTGTGTGTGTGTGTGTGTGTGTGTGTGTCAATGGCATCACAAGTTGCGATTTGTGTGTGTGTTTGTTGGCAGGCAGTGTGAGCTCATCCATCAATGTGCCAGGCCTGATTAGCCACACAACGCTGTGCTCCAGCCTAGCAGATGGCACCACATAATCACCCCCAAGTGTGTGTGTATGTGTGTGCGCGCACACACACACACACACGTCTTTCACCCACTTCCAACAGGTCTGCCTGCCTTGCACCTGGCCTGGCACACCGCCAGAAACACACACAACCACACACACACACACTCCCCCTCAAAAAGAAGTAAAACAAAAAATAAATCTTGCGATGGAGGCACGTCTCCGTGACGACAGGAGTGAGTGCTGACCGCGGAGCAAATCGAGCATGTTAGGCTGTTAAAGTTGTGCCACCTGCCACTTGTATCCACGTCCTGCTTTTAAAGCCACAGCCTCCGTGCACGTTAGCGTCGCGCCACAGCCTCCGTGCACGTTAGCGTCGCTGCACCAACGTTAGCGCTACGTCAGCGCTTATTTAACCGCTAATCCCTTCGTTTTGAGTGTGTCGTTCAATGAGAACTCCCTACTTGTTACAATGATGTTTGAGGTGTCTCTTGTAGCTATCCTCTTGCAGTAAGTGGTCCGGATTGCAGCTGGCTAGCCAATCAGCTCGCGGGGTCTGTGGAGGCGGGGCCTGGGGTTTCCCCTTCTTGCCCTTCCTGCCCCGAGGGACTGGGGTGGAGAGACCTGCAGAGAGAGAGAGAGAGAGAGAGAGGGGGGGAGGGATGAGAAGAGAAGATAAGACAACGCTGAGGGGCTTCGACAATTGACGACCTAGAAACGTTGCAATTTAGCCAAAAACATGTCCAGCACAATAAATAAATCTTAAAAATAAATAATAAATATATAACCACTCGGTACCAGGTACCCCAAGAAACCAAACGGCATCCTGTCTGGGTTCATGACATCATCCAGAGGTGCTCGGTGAATTTCACCAAGCTGGATTCACTGGATCCAGCAAGACACACGTCAGCTGGTTTACCACAGCTGGAGGAACCCAGAACAAACTATTTCGCTGTGATTTAATAGTAATAACCAGATCAAAAGGATGCTAAAATAACTCCATCATGATGAGGATCAGTAAAAAGTCTGAAGTCATGCTCTGTTAGGTCTGTCTGCAACGACAACTGCAACGACCTGAAACGCTTGTTTTCTGAATGGAGTCTGGATTGATGATGCTAGGCTATGCTAACATTGTAGCTGCTCCATCAACACTCCAAATAAGGTCATCTACACTGGTTAGACTTTTGTTTAATTCCAGTATGACAGAACAGTGAAACCAGAGGGACCAACAGGAGTCCTTTATGAGGTTTCTTTCTGCTATTACCCTAATTACTATCAGGTCTTGTACGCAATTAAAAAGTCATCACTTTAATATTATGAGTTCCATTATTAGTGAGATTCTCATAAATCCAGCCCCACGTTGTGATGTGCTCATGCACGTATATATTAGGTGTGTTACCAGAGTGGTTGGTCAGCGTCTTGGTCGTCCCGTCTGCACTCGGGGTAATCAGGTCCCAGATGAAGCTCTTGATGTTCTCGTCTCCACGGTAATGCAGCAGGCAGTAGGCCAGCAGGGCTCTGCAGATGGTCTCCACGTCGGCCTCCTTCAGCTGCCGTTTGAAGCGTCCGTGAGCCAGGATGTCCCCCCACCGTCCCCAGCTATAAACAGACAGGAAGGGACAATGCGTCAGCAGATTACATTAAATACACAACGTTGAAACGGGTGTTATTATTAAACAAGAGCACAACGTGGTAGAGGCTGTGGAACATTAGATGGAAGACATTTGCAATAACTAACACCATTATGCACATTTATTAACTAATTTTACTTCCATACGCGCTGAATGTACATTATAGAAGTCACAATATAATGGAATACACTTGCAGTATGGACGCATGGTTCGACGCCGTCGTAAGTGACGGCAGTTCTCTTGCTCTCCTGTGGCTATCTCAATCACTCTAAAGTGAATTTCACGAAATACTTTAAACGTAATAATAAAGAATACATTTCCAGCGACTAGACCGACTTCAACACGACCTCAGGGTCACTCAAGACATTATCGTGACATTCTGATGATGATTTCAAAACTAAAGCCTTTTTAAATATGATATACAAGCCTCTGTGTTCCCTCTAAATTCTGATTGGTTAGAACGATCACACATATTTTATTCATAAGCCATATGGCCCAGCCTGCCTACTGTAACAATAACAACCATGCACTCCAGTATTGCACACACAATGCACTAAAATTAAGTGTGTTATGTCTTTCATAAATGGTGATTCTGGTGGTACATTTACTTGTTAAGGAGGAGAAAATATTTGATTCACTACTGACAAACAAATGTAATCAAGTGAAAGCTGCTCAATGCTAACATGATATATTAAACTGAATGTTTTCAAAGAATAACATCACTAGGTGATCCTCACTAGTGCCACCAGGCTTTCCCTCACACATCAGTCTTCTACCCAACTGGCTTTTTTTCCAGCGCTGCTTCCAAATCTCCAGTGAACCATGTGATGCGACTCTGAATGATTTCAGACGGGCTAAAATGGTGGATGAGGGTGAGATGGATGATGGGAAAAGACAACAGAGCGCTGAGAGGAGGGGACAGTGTGTTTTTTGTGTCCTACAGCCTCGGGCCACGAGGCTAGACTGTAACAATAACAACGCTGACATCTCACTAGCACCACTGTTCTTCCTTAACACGCGGTCACGCACACGCGGTCACGCCAAGTCGGCCATGAAAACGGGCGCCGCGCCCCATAATCGCCGTCTGTGGTTAAGTGTGCCGATCTGTGTGCATTAGTAGATCGAACCTGACCGATGATATGGAGGTTTTCTGATTCCCCGTCTTCTTTGAAGTCTCTTCTTAAAAACACACTTATCTGCTTATTTTATTGTTTTTTTAACTCCTTATTGTAATCTTGGCATTTGTGTATTTCATCATTCACCTGTGTATTTTATTTTCTCTCTACTGGCAAACGACTATGTAATGACACCCTTTCTGAATCCTTCTAGCAGCACTGACCACATTAGATTCTTCAAAAGTTGCTGTTTTATTATATCTGCGTATAAGCCGGCGTATTCACCGATATATTTATCTGTGATTGGCTGATACCTGGCTGTACCTTGACGGTTAGGACTCAGACATGAACGTTATCATCCTTACAACTCTTAGCAAGTAAAGAAAGCACTCATTTCCATCATGTATGCATTTAAAAACAAACGATTTTCTCTGTTCACTGCATTGTACTATTACTCTACAAGTAATATAAGCCTTAAATATAATATTCTACAACACATTTCCTGTTAACAAGTCAGAGGTGTTTAAACAGCAAGTGTGAATACGTGACTGACCCGTAGACCAGCAGGTTCTTCTCCACCCTGAAGCACTCCGATCTGGGGTACCCCTGAGCTTTGTCTTGGGGTCGTCGTGGTTTGGAGATGGGTTTGCTCGGCTCGTCCTCATCGCTTTCCAGCTCCGAGAACTCGAGCATCTCGTCCTCTTTGACGCTGCTGAAGTGGCGAGTTTGCTTCCTCACCCTCGGCGTGTCGATCACCAACGTGTTCTGGAGACGGATTCAGGGAGAATGTTAGGTCTGTGGATGTCTTCCCTTCTTTTTAATCATTTAGCAAGAACATGGTTTCAACTACAAATTCCTGATAATCATCAAAATGTACTTAGATCTCTTAAATGCTAAAAATATACTGGAATCCCTTTACATTTCGTTAAGATGCAGCTATTTTTATTGTGTCAAAGACACAGAAAAACAACCTATTTCCCACGTCTCTACCATGATGTGAGTTTGACATATATATTTTCATGACTGACTTGAAAATAATCTAATTATCCGGATTGTGTAATTTTAGTTTAGTGTACTTCGAACGTGTCAAACAAAAAATGGACACAAAGCATTCAATATATTCAAATGTTCATTAACAACAAATAATCCTCAAAATATACAGAACATACGCAAAAAAAAGTATCATATCTATCTTAAACAATTACCTCAAACTCCCCCAACTGATGCGTTATCGTGATCCACGCTAAAATGCGACCTCGTCTTATTTACTTAGCGTGAACATAGTCTGCACAACGTCCGACTAACTGGATATTCGACCCCGTGTTTCATTCCTGACGCTGAGAAAATTTCTGTCCGGCTCAGACAAACTGGCATTAATTATGTTGTCTAATGAATTACATTTTTGTTCAATTAATTTGATTCTCCTCCCCCCCCGGCCCCCGTTTGCAATCGCATTAATATGCGCAAACAGGGCAGTAGTTAGCTGCACAATTATCACAGAGCGCTGCAGTCATTTCCATTTTAACATCACACAATAAGAAATCCCAGGGGAGCAGCCCCCGTATTCACGCCGGCGGAGGCGGATTAAGTGTTCGGGTGGAGGACCCTCCACTAGAGAGGCGGCGAGGGACGGAAAACAACGATACAAAAAGTGGACATGGAGAGAGAGAGAGACAGAGAGAGAGAGAGAGAGAATATAAAAGACGGCCGTTAGCGTTGTTGTGTGAGAGAATGTGCTCGTGTTTCGGTGTGTGTGAACGCTAAGTGATATCTCTGTACCCTCCAGGCATCGGCGCTCCGCTAAGTGGAGCTAAGCAGCTTACTCGCTCTCGCTCAAACACGCACACGAGAGCAGGGAAACATGGGTAATTAAAGGAAGAGAGGAGATTCCCAACTGTCAATATTAATCTCTCTCTCTCTCTATCCCTCTGCCTCCCTCCTGATCTTCCTGTCCCTCCCTCCCTCCTCCTCTTAGCTCGTGGTGATAGCTCTTTCCGTAAGGGGACATCGTTGAGTGTGTGTGTGTGTTTGTTCTCTACATCGTGTGTTTGTTCTCTACATCGTGTGTTTGTTCTCTACATCGTGTGTTTGTTCTCTACATCGTGTGTGTTTGTTTGTTCTCTACATCGTGTGTGTGTGTTTGTTCTCTAAATCGTGTGTTTGTTCTCTACATCGTGTGTTTGTTCTCTTCATCGTGTGTGTGTTTGTGGGTACTTGTGTTGGCGATATGCATGTACAGTTGAATGCGAGGTTGACCCGAATGCTTTGATCGTTGCCATGGCAATCAACGTCCATGTGGTTTTCGTTGCCTACACGTTACCCCCTAAAACCCCATGAAAATAAGGCAAAGTAATTCAGTTTTGCATCAACATGAATGAGTACGAGTTATTCCCAGAGTGTTGATATGTCTGTATTCATTTGTTTATAAGACAACATGAGATAATCTGTTTGATGGTTAATGTCTGTGGAATTCATTCAATGTGATTGGTGCATAACCTTGTAGCTGTTTTTGTTTCACGGCCCTAGTTGAACGTGTGTGTGAATGCGCCAATGTGCGTTTGCGTGTAGTACCCGTCCGTGGATGGCATCCAGGTCAAGCTCAGCCTTCTTGGCCCACTTCTGCCAGAAGTCCGGATCCTCCAGAGAAATGTCTGTCCGGTTACCTGCTGCAACAAAACTAGCCTGCAGACAAAGCAAACGGTTTAATACCAGGTAATCAGGCAGAAGAGTCAGTAGTCAGGAGAATATTTTACCAGTTTTTACCTTCGCAAAGGTGGAGCCCTTGCCCTCAGACTCGATAGTGATGGTGTGGGTTCGTCTCTGGAGGATCTGGTCAATGTCTTCCTCACAAAATTTCGAGCCTTCGTCCTCCTCGTCCATTAGAGCTCCGTACGCTCCCTTCCTCAGCAGGTCCTCCACCTCCTTCTTGGACAACTGCTGGACCTTGGAAGCAGAAACGAGTGTCGTCAGCAAGGACACAAGCACGAAGTGAAAATATGTGAACTATCAGGTTTTGTTTGATTAGCATCTGTAAGGTTTGGGTGCCCTGTTGAGCACTAACAGAAATGTATCCAGCAGGGAGCGCTGCAGGAATGAGTCCGAAAACCCAGACATGAGTCAGCGTTCCAATTCCTTCGTCTCGAAGTAATTTCTTGTAAGGCCGACCAAAATGCTAAGGAACGTTGACCGTTGCCACGTGAAATAATGGCCATATCGCTCTTCATTATCCTTTACTAATTATGAGTCATACTCATGACTGATGAACACTGAACAGCCTTTTTATCCTATTTATGCAGGGAGACCCCTAAGGAGGTGTAACACGATAAAAACATTTGTTTCTTTAAAAAACCTCAAGTGATACTGGTGTGCTTTAGGGCTATTTTAAGAGTTTTAAGTATATTTTGATGATCAGGATAATATCATGAAACAATTACTTGAGCAGGATAATGAAACATTATATCATATCGTACCACATCCACTTAAGAGATTTTAACGCTCAATAGGTTTGGCCTACAAAAAGCAGCAGTGAGCAGGTTCACCACCAGGATCGATCGACGCGACGCTACGGATGCTAATATTGCAAATAATCTAATATCGTTATTGTGTGGCGCCTCTCACCCCGCTGTTGGCATTTTCTCGTCCACTCATGCTCTGGAGAACGGCCTTGTCGAGCCCCAGTTTCAGACTGGCCTTGTCGAACATCTCCCTCTCGTAGCTGTTCCTGGTGATCAGACGGTAGATCTTGACCGCCTTGGACTGGCCGATACGGTGACACCTGGCCTGAGCCTGGAGGAAGCAATCAAGAGATTCAGAAACATTGTTCTACAGACAGACTTCACTCGTACATTCAGCTGCAGATTTGAAGCTACAGCAGAGCCGATACGGTCCAGTGGACCATAGCTTAATGTGGCTGGCAGACATACAGCAGACGGGCGGGTGGCGGACTCCTCCGCTCTAACGAGTCCTAGAAAAATAAACTGCAGCATGAAGCCATTCCTACCTGCAGGTCGTTCTGAGGATTCCAGTCAGAGTCGAAGATGATGCAGGTGTCTGCTGCCGTCAGGTTGATGCCGAGTCCTCCGGCTCTCGTACACAGCAGGAAGACAAAGCGGTCAGAGTCGGGTCTGGAGAATCGGTCGATGGCTGCCTGTCGCAGGTTACCACGAACTCTGCCGTCAATACGCTCGTAGGGATATCTGGGCATGAATGGGAGGACAGGATGCGAGTCACCATCAGTCAGCTCCAGAGAAGTCAACACCATAAGACGTCGTAGGCTTTTTGATCTCAAATTCAGATTGCACTGGGCAGCTTTGTCATTTATCCATCCATTCTCACCGTTTCTGGATGAGGTAGTCCTCCAGGATGTCCAGACAGCGGACCATCTGACTGAACACCAGGACTCTGTGTCCGCCGGCCTTCAGTTTGGGCAGCAGCTTGTCAATGAGGACCAGCTTGCCCGCGGCCTGGACCATGGCTTGGAGGGCCATGTCTGGCATGTCTGCCCGGCCGCCGTGGGAGTCCCTGAACTCCTCTGCGATCTTCTCTTCCGCTCCTGGACACAAGGAAATCATTTAAATTCAACGGGGGAAATGAAAAACATTAAATGTTTTCTTTGTTCAATCTGAATGCGTTTTTGCAGGTGTGTGTGTGTGTGTACCATTAATGAGGTAGGGATGGTTGCAGCATTTCCTCAGCTCCATCATGGTGTTGAGGAGGTTGGGGACGTTGGCCCCTCCTCCACCTCCGCCTCCGCCTCCACCTCCTCCTGTACCTCCTTTAGACAGGAAGGCGAAGTTCTTCTCCAGAATGGCCCGGTAGTATTTCTTCTGCATGTTGGTCAGCTCCACCTGACGACGACGACGACAACAACAAGAGTTCAACTAATTTCTCATTCTCTGAAACGTGACACCCAGAACAGCTAACAAGTTGAGACCTCGTCCTACCTCAATGATGGTCTCCTCCTTCGGGGCCAGATTCTTCTCTACATCCTCCTTGAGTCGTCTCAACATCATGGGCTTTAAAATGGCCTGCAGCTTCTGAACCTGAGACACACAAACACAGTGTCAACACTCAGACAGGAACCACAGGAAGTTGAAAAGGACGACTCCTTCTTCCTCGGTAGTCCACTTACCTGTTCTTCAGTCTTCAGGTCTCCAAATTCAGTCATGAATGTCTGTTCAGAGGGGAAGCGCTCGGGCTCCAGGAAGTTGAGCAGGCTGAAGAGCTCCTCCACGGTGTTCTGGAGAGGAGTTCCCGTCAACAGAACTTTGTGCTCCTGGAGGGGGAGGGTTAGAGAAAGTTAGAGTTTCTAAAACAGATGACAGCATGACATCTGCAGGACTTGAAGCCCCACAGGGAAGGAGGTAAAGCCTGATGTGATAATAACCGAGCTTCTCCCCAGCTCCTGACCGCCACTTACCATGTCCATCATTTTAAGTCCTTCCAGTAGTTTGCAGTTTCGGTTTTTGAGGCGGTGCGCCTCGTCTATCACCACACAGCGCCACGGCACGTTGCGGAGCTCCGGACAGTCAGTCAGAATCATCTCAAAGGTCGTTATCACGGCGTGGAACCGATACGCTCCCTTTATTACCTTACCCTGCAGGGAGGGGTGGACAAAAAATAAAAGGTAGGGGAATGTCAAATCCTTTATTATGTAACATTCTGCATCTTGTTATTAATGTAAACAGGCTATTATTGTGATTGATGAGGTATCAGTTCATTATTAGCCAACAAAAGAAATGAAGTAAACACTCATTCTGCCACCACACCAAAATATTTATCATCAATCCTTTTTTCTAAATCCACATGAACCACACAGCTCCGATTTAAAAAGAAAATACAGCACTTTTAAAGCTGGTTGATGATCTTTTTGCTGACGACAACTTTTTTTTTCTTTAAATGGGAGTCTGGTGCAGTGCTCACTCCACATGAAACGCACCGGGGCTGCATTACATCACTTCCTGTGAACTTCACAGAGATCTATGAAGATGTGTTGTGTTGAAACATTTCTGATGTTACCATCGGGTGAATGTTTGTCTCGTTCTCTCTTCTAAGGTGACGGAGCGACCACCGTAAAGCACAGAGCTTCTATAGCGGGAAAGGACCGATATAATTCGGTTTAACAATACCCAGCCTGACATTCCAGTGTGGAAATGTAAACTGACTCTGGGCCACTGCAGCTCTATAAACCTGCGAGGTTAACCTCTGGAATATGGGCTCAAGAAGAAGTTGGTCAATTTCACCGTCTTCTCCATAAACTTGAGCTAAAAAACACCATCTACCACTTGTTTCTGTGCCCGTTTTATTTACTCAACCCTCCCTCCCCCTCCTATCGTACAGCCGTCTGAGATACGGCAGGAACAAACACTGTGGACCAGGAAGTCTTCCTACGTAGCTGCTGTAAGTAGTGAAGACGGCAGCCCAGGAGAGATGGCCACGTGGTCCACTGCGACCTTGAGGATTACCTCAGCCTGGATTAGGAACAAGCAGCTCGCGAGGACGCTACTACAGCTTATTCTCTTCGGCGGCTCACGGTGGCCCAGGTTACACCGGGAGATGTTACCAGCGTTGTACAATACGGGCTTAGAGCTACAGGACTGTAAAGAGCTTACACAGCAGAGGAGGAGCGTCCATCCCCAGCTGGCTGGAGATCCCCCCCTCTCCCAAGAGGAGGTGTCCAGATCTGCTGACCTCCTCACACAGCAGCATCTAGTGCTCAGCTACATCATCCTGGTTATTTCTCACGGAGAGCTGCTAAGAGGATGTTCAGATCCTGTTAAGTCCCTTCGTTTATTTCTAATTTACACTTTGTGAGCCGCCGCAATTTAGGTTAAGCCACCGTCGAGGCTGCAGAAATGACCAATCACATTGTGAGTGACGTAAAACTGCAACAGACATTTAGTATTCTGATGATGGGAAGTTACTACTCCTGAAAAGTGAAGCCAACGCTGATGTGCCTTAAATTTGCATTGATTTGTAATTTATTCTGTTACCAAGCAAATGATTTAATTACTCTTTTCAATAACTTTGTCAATATTCTCTTTTTTAATGGGACTGGATAGTTGAACTGACATTTTAAAAGTTCCAATCTTGTGTCTCTGAGTAAATTGTTCATTTATCTCGTTGCAACTTGTTGTAAGAAAAGATATATTTTATACCAAAAAGTTCCGGTTAAACAGGAAACCCTACGAGGACAGGCGAGTCGCCCCGTCTCAGCCAGCTTACCTGCGTGTCTCTGTAGTACATCTCGTAGGCTTGGATGGTCTTGCGGCTGGCCTGGCTGCCGTGGTAGACCACCGCGTTGAGCTCGGTCCAGGTCCTGAACTCTCGCTCCCAGTTGGGGATGGTGGAGAGTGGGGCGATGACCAGGAACGGCCCCTCGATGCCCTTCATATAAATCTCATAGAGGAATGTGATGGACTGGATGGTCTTTCCCAGACCCATCTCATCAGCCAAGATACAGTTACGTCTGGAGGACGGACGAAGAGGACAGAGTGAACGAGGGACAGAGACACTGAACTAGGACCAGATACCAGCCTGTCTCACTGCGGAACTGATAAATTACTTTTACATGACTAATCAATATGCTTCCATGACTTATTCAAGCTAATTTCTGCTTTTTGATCTAATGCAAAACATTTAAAAAAAACAAGTTGGAATATGTTACGAAGACTTAATTAAATCCCTGTAATTGTTTTCCAGACCTGAAACACGCCTCTGATGAATGAATGACTTGCATTCATTCATCAGAAACATTAGGTGCATGTGAAAAAAGAGAAGATATAAATGCAATGACTCAAGTTCTACTGCAATTATCTATCTGCTCCTGAATGAAGACGAGCCTGCAGACCATCAGAACGGCACCGATGGGAGAACTTAGGCCACGCTGTGCTGGAGGGCCACTTAATGTCCCCTTAAGACTTTTATATGAGGTGCCATCACATGTGCAGGCTGGCAGGAGCAACAGAGCATAAAGTGAAGTGTGACTTACGAGTTGTACCAGTTGAAGGTTAGCCAGTTGAGGCCTTCTAGCTGATATTCCCTGAGTGCGTTGCTGTTCTTGTAATCCCTGGAGCCCTCCAGCTTCTTCCATTCGGCTGCAGGAGGCCGATCCTGGAGCAGATCAGGAAACGACGCGTTAAAACGAGCATTTGAATAAGAGCGTAAACGGGGTCCTTGCTGGGTAAGAAGGGCTCACAATAGAGGGCCAAAGCCCTGCACCCCTTTTAAAGCCACATGTGGTTCCACATGAGATCGATGGGACAGTGGTTTAGCTTGAGGACTTGCATCCTCATTCTTCCTCTGGGATGAATGACCGTGTCGAAGAGTTGAGGATGTGTTTCTTTTACGACTTAAATTTGGGATTAATTGTACCATAACAGGATCCATCAGCAGGATCCTCTGAATCAGGAAGAGAAGGACGTATTTCTGAGCTGCATTTGAACTGAGTGACCCTCAGTTATTAACAACAAATTTAGTTGTTATATTGACTATGACAGCTTCAAGCTCAACTCACCTACCAAGCTTTCACCCACCTTCATCAGCATATAGACTTTACTCAACACAAACTATCTGACGGAGGGGGGCAAGCAACTCCTGTGGTCTGGAGGTAAAATTATATATTTTTTTTTCCCCCCAAAGGATTTTGGTACCTTTGAATACGTCCACAGCAGTACATGACTTTGGTCCTCCTGTCTGATTATCCATACTCCATCTACTGCAGGTAATACACTGACTATGGAGGAGTACCTCATAGAATCACACTTCAAAAACCCCGGACTACTCCTTTAAGGAGAAACGGTAGTTAAATAGATGGACACGGGGAGAGAACGGAGTGATGAGGGAGAGACCACAGCCAGTCAGCTGCTTCTGTTCAGCATTAAACAGACTGTTAGTGGTTTGGCTTGGCCACAAGAGCAGGGCGTGTGTGTGTGTGTGTGTGTGTGTGTGTCTGTGTGTGTGTGTGTGTGTGTGTTTGAGTGTGAGACCACAAGAACGTGGCCCTGTGGAGAGCAGTTAAGGGAGCTGTAAATCTGGAGGAGGAAGGAGCAGGCAGCGGGGCAGCAGGCCAACACACACAAACACGCCTACCGGGAGGAGGCCGGGACCCATATAGCACCCGACACATGCACGCGCACATGGACACACACACACACACGGACACACACACACACACGGACACACACAGCTACTCACCATTTTCGTAGTGTTGGGTGTGCGTGCTGCGATGCGTTCGTAGTCCTCTATCTTGGACTGATCGATGTCGGCCTTCAGCTCCCAGGTGGAGTCCTCGTAAGCCAGGCTGCACCATTTCACCAGATATAAGGTCACCGTCTGCACATGAACACGACACAAACAGGGGGGGAGGTTTGGGTGAGTGTGGGTGCAGAGGAGGGGGGAGGGGGGCCTCAAACACATGAAAGATGACGGGAGAGATCAAAGCACCTCTCCGTTTTCATCTGTGCTCTCTGAAACGTCCAGGACGCGGTCCACCTCCACGTAGTCCGGGTTGAAAGGCTCGTCGTCCATCTGCACAGAAAGCAGAAAGGAGTTACACAGCTGGAAGCAGGGAGGCGGTTATATGGTGCGCTGCTTTACGGCGTGGATTAGGGCGAGGCCGTGTGATTTCATGTTCACACTCATTTTTCCTTTTCCCCCCGTTCAGAAAGCTGTTGAGCTACGTTGCGTCCTGCATGTCTGATCAGTGCTTTATCATACAAGTTGCACTTAAAGTCCAGATGAAAAATGTGTATTACAACAATGTATTGCAAAAAAATATAAATTTCTTCATATTTTTGTATCAAAATCCAATATTATAATATTTTTCTTCCTGGAACACAAAATAAGACGCATGCTTATATCAATAATAATAGAATAAGTTAATCACGGTAAATCTCCTTAATTGAGATAATCATAAATATCATGAGTGACTGTCGAGTTCACCAGTTTTAAGCACATCTTGGCAGGATAATCGTGATATGAAATTGACATTGGTTGAAATTTTTGGGAGTAGATATGGGACAGTTATGAGACATCCATCAATGAGCTAAGCTTTTCAAACATCAAATAAAATTCCTCCCAACGTTAGGTCCCGCCTCCTGTTTCACTCAGAACCTCACAAATATAGCAGCTCGACTTCAGTGTCTGCATGCAGCTGCTATGAATCAATTTTTAGCGAGATAATTAAAGACCGGAGGAACACACCAGTACCGTGTTCCTGGAAGACCAGGTCTTACCTCCGTTATGAAGCTGTTGAGCTGTTGCTTGGCCCTAAACCTCTTGACCTTCTGGTGTATTCTCTTGTCCTTCTCCAGCTCCTCCAAGTCCGCCCAGCGACAGTGGAGGTACGAACTGAAACGCAAAAGACACAGAGTGATTCAAACACTGGCGATCACGTTGGCGACGCGCTCATTTGCATGCGTTTAGTTTTTTTGCTGTCCAAACACGACTGTTCTACGATCACCACTTTTGTTTGATTCATGTAAGAGTGGATTTCTAGCACAAGGAAAGAATACAGGTCTTCACACGTATGGATCAAAAAAAAGGAAGTGGTACTGTGGAAGACAAACGAGGTAGATGGGGGTGAAAAAAAAAGCATTACTCACAAGCCCTTGAACTTGACGTAGAACTCCTCCACCTCCACTTCCTCCCCCGACTCCAGCTGGGGGGAAAAACGTACATCAATGTGGTGCACTTTGTTTAGCTAGCCTCGACATTTTCGACTCTTGTAAACAATTTAACCACAAACACGTAGATATGAATGGTGATGAGATGGACAAAAAAAAAAAAAAAGAAGAAGCTGCACGATATATTGTTTCAGCATCGTCATTGTGATGTGAGCAGAAGTCACGTGACAGGAAGTTTGTTGATAAACTAGGTCAAACACGTTACACTACAAATGTTTTTCAGCTTGATCCAAAAGAAACTCTTAGAGCAATAAATAGTTTATAGATCTAGAATTTAGCTTCAGTGAATCTAATTGCACATTTAACTTTAAAATATACAAAGTTTTGGGTGAAAATGTTCATTTTCAGATTACAGAAAATAAATTTTGCAGTGTCAGTTTTGCTCCAGAACGTTGCAGCCGCAGCTCCAATGATGCGTCGTGCACGCGTCGCACTCAACATCCTCACACTGAGGGAAAGGATCGTTCATTCACTTCCTGTCTGTCTCCAGGACATTTGCTGTGTGGGCTGCAACATTTTGATCAAACTGAAAGCTTTGACAAATAAATCTGGAAACAGATTATTCGTCAAAGTAAAACCCATTTAAAATCATGCGGCTGACAACACAAACATTATAACCGCAGAAACATTCATCGTCCACTGTTCAAAAGGCCGTTATGTTTTCCTCTATGTGAGAGGGAAACACCAAAACAGTAGCTCTTTCAGGCGCAGCTGTCCACTTCCATTCACCATTACTACTGTAACACACACACACACGCACGCACACACACAGACACACACACCCCTTGCTACTACTACTGTAATGCCATGAATCATCAATCACACACACTGCCTGAGGAAACGCTAGCTTGGCGTCTGGCGTAGCTAGCATTGTGGTTTTGGCTGTGTGCCAAGCCCGAGGTCAACTGTGAATGGAGTGTGTGTGTGTGTGTGTGTGTGTGTGTGTGTGTGTGTGTGTGTGTGTGTGTGTGTGTGTGTGTGTGTGTGTGTGGTAACCCGTTGGCAGCTGGCTAGCAAAGAAAAGTTGGCTGGTGACTGGATGTGCGTGTGTGTTGGCTCAGGGATGAGCTCTTTAGACGAGCCGTCGAAAACAAAACCGGGTAGACGCGCACACACACAGTCAAATCAGACGCACACATACACACATAATGAAATACAACATCTCCGCTTACCAAGTGAATACACGGCATCTGAGCTGTGTGTGTGTGTGTGTGTGTGTGTGTGTGTGCTTGCGTGTGCGTAATCTTCTTAGGCCAGCTGGGGAGCGGCTAATCAGATGACGTAAACCATGACTCGGGCCGGTGTGTGTGTGTGTGTGTGTGTGTGTGTGTGTGTCTGAGTGTCTCACCTGTTTCTTGGCGGTACGTTTGCCCATGATCTTCTCCACGACGGGTCCCTCGGCCTCGACTACGTCCTGGAAACACAGAACAGCTAATGTGTTGAGCTTCGTCCGAACTGTCGAATCCCTCCGCCAACAACTATTACTCTTACTTTAATTAGGGGAAAAGAATGTGACATTTTGTCTATAACACGTGTAATTTAACTACATCATGTCAGACATTCACTGCTGATCATTATTGGTGGATATTCAGGAAATCAATCAGGAGATTGAAGATGCTAATACCAAATCAGCAGGAGAGCTAAAGGACACTAGCAGCGGTGGAGCTAACCGCTAACCATTCAGTTCCACTATGTTGCATTCAAGCTCTGTTCAGTAAAAATTAGTATTGGATGAAGGGTAAATTACAGCGTTATGGTGTTCAAATTGAATCCTGACCACTCCAGTTTTTTAAAGGAGCTATATAAAATATATAAAATAATAACAGATGAATTATGACCCGTTTATCTTCATAACACAAGCTCTAATAAATACATCAGTAAAACTACTAATGTCAAGAGGTGTTTATTTTGTTTCATTTCCAAATCATTTGAATTATGTGTATTTACAGAACCGGATAACATTTAAAATACTGTTTACATCGACTTGTATTTTTGGTGACGGAAAAAAAAAAGAAGTCTGGTAACTGTTTACTCGCCGCCAAAGCAAAACATGGGGAAAAACGATGTGTATGGGTGGAGTTTTGTGACCCGTTGCGCCCCCATCATTGAAGCAAACCAACAACAGAGAGAGAATCTGTACCTGTTGTTGTGATGACGACGTCGGCGACTTGGATGCTGGCGAGTCGTCTCCGCTGTCGTCCTCCTCTGAGATCCTGAACTCCAGATCCTCTGTGTACCTCTTCCTCTTCACCTGACGGCTTGAACGACGCTTCTGTTGGACGGAGGACATAATAATTAAATCACAATTGTCACTTTTCCTTGCAGTCCACTTCAGGTTCCTGAGAAACCCGGTAAAATAAGACGCGTGGTCTTTGGTGGATTATGTGTTGGATAAATTACAGGAGCTGCTTCGACAGATTCAGAAAAGAGACTCAATTTATCAGAACATTTGGTCGCTAATTAGTTAACTTCCTTGTTTTTTTAATGTTCTGCTGATCCAGACACAAGCTCAGAGAAGTAACTTTTAACTTCATGTGTTGACCTCATCCTTCTGGTTAGCTATGCCAGCTCAATCCTGCACCTGGACTTTATGTTCCAACTGCTGCAAAGTTCAGTCCTCTATCAGATCTGCTCACACAACACTGCCCCGCTGTCACACACACCAACTCTTATTAAAACACCGTCAGACTTTTAAGCACCAATACAATGGGGTATTGTAGCGTTTTTAATGGCGGGACATTGAGATACGTATCTGGTATCGGCACGCCGTGCAACACTAATTAAATCAGAGATGGCTGGAGGAAACTCCGGCGTTATGTATGCTCGCTCTTCACCAGACTGTCCTCTCCTAACAAACACTTCATTCTCATTATTCATTATTCTGCTCCATATGGTCCAGTGTCGTTTATATCCATATTGACTTCACCCAATTTGCGTTGCCCAGAATGTTACCAAATAACAAGGATGTGTAAAGCACTACAGCGGTGAAAGGCTAAAGAGGACATACTGCTGCGGAGGTGCGTTCCTTTTTGAACGAGAGCCACAGCTCTTTGCGCGGCTAATAGCCAGATGCTACTCTGTTTGCTTTGCACATAATTACATTTGCACATAAAGAATTGATCCAAAGGTTTGAGGAGGGATACAAACAAAGAAATGACAATGAAAAAAAAACAAAACGTGTGCAGCAGCTTAGAAGTTGCTGATAATGCATCATGGGAAGTTGGCAGCGGAGCCCGTCTGCTTGGTCCGTCAACAAGGCCAGTTTACAACACAAACAGTCTCCTGGCTCGGCGCCTTCCGCCTCTTCTGGCTGTGGCACTGAGGGATGTGCAAAGGTTTCACGGCCTTCTGCTTTTCTGCTGCGACGCGGTATTAGACGCCACTTTGAAGACTTTTGTTGTTTGTTTTTTAAAAGATGCCGTAGAGTTGAGTCTCGTACCTGAACACCGTCGTCGTCGTCATCTTCAGGAGGTGAAGGGGGTGGAGACTTCACCTCCACGTCGTCACTGACCGACGACTCTCTCTTCCTCTTGGAATCCTTCTTAGCAGCGCTAGCCCCGCCCTCTGACTCGACCTTTTTACTGCTATAGAGAGAGAAACACATGTTATATTCACTAAAGATGAAGAAACAAGGGGCTAAAATCAAAGAAGTAAAAAAAGAGTAAAAAAAATAATTTTTTTTTACAAGGCATGTGTTTGTGTTTTCTGTGCGTTTCTGTCCCAGGGCGGTCGCCATGTTTGATTTACCCATTTAGAAATCATTAGTGTGCCTCAGGCTCTGGCACACAGGGGGTTAATATGATGAAAGACTGCAGGGAGGTGGAGGGAGTGAGATGGAGAGATACAGGCAGAGAGGAAGAGAAAGGGGGGCCCAGAGAGAGATAGAGACAGGGAGGGAGGGGTGAGAGAGAGAGAGAGAGAGACAGGCAGACAGAGAGGGATGGAGGAGAGAGAGGCCCCAGAAAGAGGAAGGGGGGGAGGGGAGGTCGAAAGCCCCCCAGGCTTCCTCTAATCTCTGGCATGGAAAGCAAGAGGAGCTGGCTCCATCGGGGGGGGGGGGGGGGAACGGCACACACACACACACACACACACACACACACACACACACACACACACACACACACACACACACACACACTCTTTCTCACAGTACTCTGACAACTGTCATGGCGGTAAAGTATCAGACGTGATGTTGTAAAAGGCAGTTTACAAAATACAGATTTTCAAACGGCAACATACAGCTCTGGAGAGCCTTAAACTGTTATTCTCTCTGCCGGCCATCAGGGGGCGACTCCTCTGATTAAATAGAAGTCTGAGAAAATGACCATACTTGATACTCTTGATTTATTATCTCAGAAAACATTGTAAACAGATCCACCCGTCGTTCCTCCACATTCTAATTCACGGTTTACAAAAATACCAAGATGACGAACTCAGTGCTTCAGAAACGCAGTCCACAAACCGATAGGTCACCATGACTACGTCCACGTCTCATAGACAGTCTGTCGTATACGCGAGCCATAATCAGGGCTGGGACTCGATAGTATTATATTGCATCCAAATCCACTTATCGAATATGAATCCTTTCAAATCCATTTATTCCATCCATTTAGGTTTAGCTTTGGTCATTTTCAAGGAACTAAACCTGCAGCTACTGAATCTGAGAAAGAGAGCTGCATAAAGACATGTATGCATCATACTGAGCAAATGGAGGTTTACTCATTATTATGCTTATTTTTTTTTGCTTCTCAGAAGCCCCCAATGCATGACTAATTATTATTTGAGTTGCATTTACATTTATAACTGATATTCTGACTCCTTTTCATGCGACAAAAGTTCAAAAAGATGAGTATACTTTAGGGCGGGGCTACCTTGTGATTGACAGGTCGTTACCACAGTGTCATTTGGACGTAGTCATGGTGATGTCACCGATTGGTTTGTGGACAACAGTATTTTGAAGCCTCGAGTTCAGCATTTAGGCCGTCACCATCTTGGATGTTTTTGCAACCAGTGAAGGAAGTGACCATATTTGGACTGTGGTGGAGCAATGGGTGGATTTGATGAACACAAGCAGCAGAGCGCCCCCCCCCCCCCCGAGCAGCAACCTTACTGGATCTGGATCCATCTGGATTCTAGTGTGAAGCTGCTAACGTTTCATAATTCAAGGTCAACTTTACAGCTAAGTGTTAAGTCATCTTAGTAGCTAATTAGCATTGGAAGCGTGGTAGTGACCCGTCAATCACCAGGTAGCCCCGCCCTAAAGCATATCCTGCTTTAAGTATGTGTAATTTCTATATTACTCTAAATGAACCATAATTTACTAAATGAACGTCATGTTGGATTGAAGAAACTAGAGAATGCGACCATAAACTCATGTTTACTGAGATGAATCATTGAGAAGTAGGGTCCTTTTCTCAGAGACTTCTATACAATCGGAGAGGACTCGCCCCCTGATGGTCAGCAGAAAGAATGACAGTTTAAGGCACTTCCCACATAGGCTTCACTACCAGAACCGGATGTTTCTGCATGGTTACAACCGTACTCTTCTTAAAATACCAAAACTCAGTTCTACATTCAGGCCAGAGGGACACGATGGTTTCCTCGACTCTCTTACTATGAAATATAAACAGGATGTGTCTTCTGTGGCGTTGCCTCTTCTCCCACGTTGCCCTTTGCAGTACTGTATGTCTCCCTCTCTTCACTCTCCTACTCTGTGTCTATGTCACTCACCCTCTCTCCCTCTCTGTGCCTCCCTCCCTCCCTCCCTCTCCCTACGTCTCTCGCCCCCTCTGTCCCTGGGGCCCTTCTCCTTTCATCCTCACGCCAAAAGCAATCACCATCTCCGTGGTAACGGCTGGTCATGTGACCTGCACCTGTTCCTCTGGCTGGTCGCCACACGCTGGAGCCATCTGGCCACACACACACGCACACATACACACTTCTCCACTTGGCTGCCTTCTCCCCTCTCTTCCTCCGAGCCTCTTCATGGCCTCCCTTCTCCCTTCGATCCCAGCATCGCCTCCCCGACTCTCTGTTCCGTCCATCTCCTCCTCCTCCTCTTCCTCCTCCTTCAACTCTCCTCTGCGACAACTCGTCCTTTTAATCTCCCGTCTACTTTAATCGCCCCAAAAAGATTCAGACATAGTAAAACTCCTAACAAGTCCACTGACTATGTAAATACGTTGCTTGAAGGACTCCGTCCCCTCCCCTGAATAATACATTTGCTCAGTTTTCCTTTAAATAATGAATATTATGCATTTAATTGGCTGAGAGCTGTGGTTTGCGTCTGGTTGCTATGATACGGAGTAACAGCGCAAGTAAAAATGTCAGCACAAGGTGGAGGGGACAGCTGCTCATTTCTCCTCCATTTTTGTTGCTCAGTACTTTTACAGATGTGATGCGTGT
The DNA here is from genome assembly GCF_963514095.1 of Eutrigla gurnardus. Classification (NCBI taxonomy): domain Eukaryota; kingdom Metazoa; phylum Chordata; class Actinopteri; order Perciformes; family Triglidae; genus Eutrigla; species Eutrigla gurnardus. The sequence continues at coordinate 30,632,317 of NC_139918.1, read as the reverse complement.
CCCTTGATTGGACGGCTGGGTAAAAGTTGCAACCATAAAAAAATATGAGCAGCACTCAAATACAAATAATTCAAAAATATAAAAGAATAAATAAAAAAACAACCTTTTGCGACAGGCCTACGAACAAAGCAGCTTCAGTGAAATAGAAATAAACCAACTGTGGGCGCCATGAAGAGGCCATGCAAGCTAAGCTAGCTAGCAAGACAAGCTAACGGCTGTGTTGGCGACGTACGTTGTGTGAGACCAGATATGTAGCTCACCAAGTGGTTTCACACTAAACCAAATGACATGACGACAAACCTATGACACAGCGAGACTTTCTGTCTATCTGTTAAACTGATAACCATATGGGTACACAGGAAGGGGCGTGGCTTAGCCTGGCTGGTGAGCTGGTGAACACATTCATGTCTGTCAGGAACTGGTGGGGGACCAAGACCAGAGTCAGATGAGCTTATATTGAACTTCTAATCATCAGGTGGCCAAAAATGATACGCGTTAACAAGTAACCTTTTGCCGAAAAAACGTCAACGTTGTGTTCATAATTTACTTCCACTGGCCCCTAGTGGCCAAAACGAATTACTTTATTATTCATTTATTTTTTTAGACGGTCTGAAAATAGCTGGAAACTGTATAAACCTGTCATCCACTCTGCTGTATACTGGTGGGCTTGTAGCTTAACACACACACTTACACACAGAACTGGCCAGAGTGTGTGTGTTTGTTGAGATGCTCCATTCAGATCGTGGGAGGGCTTTAGAAAAGACAGGAAGCAGAGGAAAATACAGGGAGGGTAAGGAGGAGAAAATAACGGAGAAAGGGCGGAGTGTAAGGGACACCTGCTGCCGTGATGAGTCATACTACCGACCCCCCCCCTCAGGCAACAAAAACCAACACCAGTAACTAGAAGGCAACACACACACACACAGTTGAAAAAGTGCTGTATTTGCACACACGCACAAAGCAAGGTGCCTGCCTGCATGTTTGACTTGTTTGTGTGTACTGCAAACAAAATCACACACACACACACACACACACACACACACACACACACACACACACACACACACACACACACACACACACACACACACACACACACACACACACACACACACACACACACACACACACACACACACACACACACACACACACACACACACACACACACACACACACACACACACAGGGTGTGGCGGCTGGGTTATTTATAGATGTACTTCCTCTGAGAGAGCTGGACAGAAAGGCAGCGAGGGAGAGAGAGCGAGGGAAGGAACAGAGGGATGAGGGAGAGATCAAGGTCAAAGGAGAGGAGTGTGCTGACTGGACGAGCACCTGATCCTCTGCATCGCTCACACCTTCATGGTAGAGCAGCAGAGCCGAATGCACACGAGTCACGCATCTATTCATCAACATCAAGTTGACCGGCACACACCAGCGTCGCCAGGTATTTAAAAACTGTTCCCGACTCGCAAAAACTCTTAAATAGACATGGGACGATATGAAAACTCTCATCCTGCCCAAAAATGATTTGCAATTCACAACTGAGTGATCACATGACCGACTCTCGTTGTGCCGTCACTTCGCTTATATTCAAAAGGTGTTTTTACGGGACAAATAGAAACTGAAGCAGGATATTTCATTAGATTAAGTGAATTGTGGAACTGATTACTTCCATCTTCTTCCAATACATTTTGTGGCGAACACAGCAGCAGTTAATATAAACACTTTATAGCTCCACATATTGCCTCAATTCAAAATCAGTGCAGCATTCTTTGAGTGCAGAGTTATCAAAAGAGTTAAGTAATATAGGTCAGATAAAGGGTTAACCCGCAGCAGGCAATTATCACCCAGAACACGATGGAACCATGGTGGCAAAATCTCTTTAAATATTTATCTATCCCAAAATATAAATCAGATAAGGGAAGAAAAAAACAGCGGGAGCGACATTTCTTTCACTTTGATTTCATGATGGCACTGCAGCATCAATGTGCATATAAACTGCAGGTCTGTTAATCCACACACCAACTATTAAAAATGGTGTACAAGTCTTCATAATAACTGACAAAGCACATGCGTGGTATCACTGACAAGCAGCTTCATAGTAACCCCGACGTTTTCTTTAAAATAACAGTAAAACCTGAAGAAAAGCCTCACCAGCCTGGTTGTTGTTGACACCATTGAAGCAAAGGCTTCAGTCTGTTCATTCATACTTTAGATTTAAATGAGCAGAATGAAAACATACAGTAACATGTTGTGCCTACATCCGGATATAATTTAAAATACTACCATGCTGGTACCGATACCAAAAGAGAACCCGTCATGTGAATGATGACCTGAATTCTCCTCTTCCCCACTTGGCTAAAGCTAACTAGCTCGCCCCCTGCTGATTCCAACAGACTTGTTGACCTCTACGTAGCTTTATCAATACGGATCGGGTAGCCAATGACACGTGTTGTTGTTGTGTAGCGAAAGTTTTCCCATAATTGGTGAATAGACTCGCATACTTTCCATTTTTAAGTTGTTTGGAGGCATTTCAGATGATCTGAACAATAAAATAGTAATGTTTTATAGATCTAGGTAGAAAAACTATGGATTACGGGTAATCAGAGGAGTTTAGTTACTACCTGGTGCTAGGTTATTTTAGTCAATACTTTAAAAAGGCTCTGTATAGTCCACATGAAAAACTCTTGAGCTTTGAAGCTTATTCCACCACCCACTCGTGGAAAAAAAACAAAACAATGGGACGTACACCCATGTTATTGCTCTTGAAGTAGTATTTTTTAAAAACAGTAAACCAACAATTCTTCTAAATAAAAAGTACTTAGGCGTTGAAATGATAAACTGTCATGAAAAACAAAGACTTCCTCCACATGCTGAAGCTACGACTTCACAAGAGCCACGCTAAATTTAATTTAAAGACACAGAGAGAACACAAGAAATAAAAAATAAACACCTCAAATCCTCAACTCATAATCCAGACAGACGGACAGACAGAGAGGAGGAGGGAGGATGATGATAGATGTGGGGGGAGATGAAAGGGTTACACTCCTTCAGCAGGAAGAGGTGGGATCGGAGAGAGGGGAACAGAGAAGAAAGAATAAAAGAGAAGATAGTTGGGTGATTGCAGCGGTCCTCCATTTTAGAGGAGCAGTGAACGGCCGGCAGCCATTATTATGCTAAATTAACCTGGAGCTCCGGGCCGCCACTCAAGATGGAGGAAAGCCTGACAACAGATAAGAGCTAGTTTACCAACACACACTCGGGGCCGAGGACACACACTCCTCCACACTTCCTTTGCTCACACACACACACAACCTCACACAACCTCAGACACACACACACACCCTCAGTCGACGCTCACACACACACACACGCACAGTTGTGGCTGTGGAGTGGTCAGCAGCATGGCCTTCATTATCATTAGACGCCATTTTCTGCCACAAAGATTACCAACGACCCCTCCCCCAACACACACACACCGCCTGCCCCCTCGCTGCTTCACACACACACACACACACACACACACACACACACACACACACACACACACACACACACACACACACACACACACACACACACACACACACACACACACACACACACACACACACACACACACACACACACACACACACACTGCCCCCCCCCCCCAGTCTTTTCCAGTGGGTGATGCACGCACACACCTCCCCCAGCCCTGACCCCTGCCTGCCGCCTTGGCCCTCCCTCTTCCTTGGGATAAAAGGGGCCGAGAGGAAAGAGAGAGAAGGAGGAGGCTGAAGGCCATGGAAGAGGGGGGGGGGGGGGGGAGAGAGAGAGAGAGAGAGAGAGAGAGAGAGAGAGAGAGAGAGAGAGAGAGAGAGAGAGAGAGATGGGGGCTGCTGACACATTCCTCAGGCCGATCAAGTTTCCACCTTCTCAATGAAATCACATCTGACTCTCGTACACAAACACTCTCAAAGCAGGAGGCAACCTGTCGTTCTCCCTGCTGGACATAAGGGGGCGACGCCTCTGCTTGCTAAAAGAAGTCTGATTGGATGGAAGTCAATGAGAAAGTTAACCTGCTTCTCACTTGATTTTTTTTTTATCTCAGTAAACATGAACATGAGTTTACAAAGGCTACCTTGTGATTGACAGGTTGCTAGCACGCTGCTAATGCTACTAAGATGACTTTAACACTTGAATCATGACGTGTCATTTCAGGTGGATAACCGGGTGTTTCCCAGCTCAGAGGTTGTGGCCCCTTCAGTTCCCCCTGGTTGACTACATGAGTGATGGACCTGGTGTTGCGAGCTTTCGAGCGTCAACACTTTTCTGTTGCTTGATAAATAAGGAAACTAATTTTCCACTCGCCGAAGTGATCAGCTCTCGGTCGGCTTGGAAACGCCCCAGGACTGGCGACTAAGTGGACTTCCAGCCTCTTTAATGACTTCTTATTTTGCATATGTACATGCGAGATAATGATCACTTTTCCACTTTGTAGTTAATGGTGTCAGATGCGTCTTCAGGACTTCTGAATGATCGAGGCAGTGCATCATATAACCAAGAACAGCAGGATGACGTTTCTCACCTGGGAGCTTTCCAAACAACCAAACACACACACACACATTAACTGTAGCTATGCTGCTCCTACCTGGTCTTCTTGGGGGTCTTGGTCTTGGGGGTGGAGCTCTTTGTTTTCTTCTCCTTGGACTCCTTGGGCTCCTTGGGCTCTTTGGGGGTCTTGGGTGTTTTAGGCGTCTTCGGGGTCTTGGGCTCCTTACCCTCCTTGCCCTCTACCTTCTCCTTTGGTTTCTTTTTCCGCTTTTTCTTCTCCTCCACCGCTGGTGAACTTCCCTCTACAATCCCTGTGCCAGTAACCTGTTCACCTGCATCACTTCCTGTTCCGGGAAACTCTGACTTGATGTCTTCATCTCCTCCCGTCGCCTTCTTCCCTCCCTCTTCCTCCTCTCCGGCCGCTGCTTTTGCTTTCTTCTTCCTTTTCTTTTTTGGCTTGGTCTCCTGGTCGCTGGGCTGCTCTGTGCTGATTGGCTGGCCGGGGGCTCCGGCGCCGACCGTCGGCCTGTCAGGAACCACCATGGAGGCGTCGCCTGACGGGTCGGTGGGGGAATGCTGGGAGACGGAGGAGAAAGATCGGTTAATTTGAATATTTGAGCAACTTTAAATGAAGTTTAAACCTCAACTTAAGAACCACATTCCCCACAAACGAACATAACAGCCATCGCTTGGCGTTCAGCGAGGAAACGTTTCACAAAGACCTGGGATCTGGAGATCTCATTAAAGTCCAGGTGTGGTTGGTTTGTTATCCAGGCAGAAGAGCCGAAAGGATGAAAATATACCAACCGGGTTTTACATTCATCTCGTGTTAAGATGAATAGAAGAAAAGCTACTCGGCTTCAAGCTCCTCAACCTTTTCTGCTTCTTGTATATCATAATAAACCGAATATCTTTTGGTGTTTGGTGTCACCGTCTCACTTTTTAAAACTAAATTGGGGATGCAACTTATGATTTAGAAAGTGTTCATTTCTGTCCAAAGATATTCAGTTTGCTGCCATAGAAGACAACAACTCAACAAATTGGAGATTCCTATTTGCAAAATGACTCAATTGTTGATGAATGTATGGCTTCAGCTCTAATCTAAATCGCATCAAATATGGATCAGTTGGAGCTCATGTTCAATGAGATGCGTCTGCTGATGTTGTGCATCAACGCCGCCGTGCCCGCCTGCCGACTCGATCCTGCAGGGTAGGGGGTTGAGTGTCAGTAATGGCGGACTACGGGGTGAAGAGGGATCCATCCAGCCATCCATCCGCGCACATGGCTGCTACCTCCTCCGCCCTCTCCTCGACTCCCTGTTGCTACAGTTTCCTCCCCCTCCTCCCCCCTCCTCCAGCAGGCTAACCTTAGTAAACAAACCGGCTGACACCTAATTTTTCCTCCTACTTTGCTCTCCTGCAGACTAAAGCCTCTCTCCTTTCTCCTTCTCCTCACTGCTCCCAAGTAAAGCTTTCTGTGACAGGCAACTGGTTACCAGCTGTTGGGAGCCTCTCCAGCTGCCTCTCCTCCCTCACCCTCTCTTCCATCCCTCCCTCTTTCTCTCTCTCCAGCTGCTCAGGGTCCCAGTAGCAGATGGGAAATCAGGCATCATGACACGAATAAATTATCTCCATACTTCAAAAAGGCGCAGCGAGGGAGTGTGTGTGTGTGTGTCATACGAGTATGCCTTTGAGAGAGTGTGCGCATGTGCAACGCACATGTGTGATTCGTTGTGTGTCAACGAAGTGTGTGTCAAAGAAGGGTGTGTATGTGTGCGAGCATCAGCAAGTTTATAGCAAAATGCCACGGCAGCAGCTCCCCTCCACACACGCACACACACACAGACACACACACCACACACACACACACACAGGTGGAGGAAGAGTTGGGGTGCCGTCGCTGAAAGTCCACTTCCATCGGGAGAATGCTAATGCACACGCACACATTTCACACCAAACTACTGCAAGGTCACGCATCGCACAAGCCTCTGCACACAAACACCTGCTGACACACACGTAAACTGAGCCATTTAGACACACAAATAGGGGGAGGTGAGGGAGAGGGGGCAGATAACTAGGGGGGAGAGAGATATAGGGACAATCACAGAGAGGAAGAGAGAGATGGAGGGGGGACGCAGTGCCAAGAGATAAATCTGTCCTCCTGCCAAGCTTCCTAGATAATCAATCACACGAATGACAATGCGCACACACACACACACACACACACACACACACACACACACACACACACACACACACACACACACACACACACACACACACACACACACACACACACACACACACACACACACACACACACACACACACACACACACACACACACACACACACACACACACACACACACACACACACACACACACACACACACACACACACACACACACACACACACACACACACACACACACACAGGTTTGAGTGGAGAGCAGAGCTTTCTCTGGATTCAAACACCATTTTAATCCGCTTCCGAAACAGGTTTTTGATAATGTCGCTAATAAAGATCCCTAAAGAATCACGCACAGCAACAGACTGGCTGCAAGGCCAATCTGACACTCTGAGGAGATGGACAGGGTTGAGTTTCACCTCTCTGCGGACAGAGGGAGGATGTTGGAGGGGAGTGTGAGGAGGAAGGGTGAGAGGGGCGAGGGAGCTGAAGGAGGGTGGGACAAGAGGGAGAAGAGTGAGATGAAGGCTTAAATCTAGCAGCAGAAACACTTAAGACTCCCAAAGGATGGAGTGAAAGGAAATACGGTCCTCGTCGCTCAGCATCTCCCCTTACTCGGCTCATCATCCGTCCATCCGTCAGGCTGTCCGTCCGTCCATCCTCTATCATCCATCCATCCATCCACCTATCATCCAACCATCCATCTTCTATCATCCATCCATCCATCCACCTTGCATCATCCACCCATCATCCAACCATCCATCCCTCCTCTATCATCCAACCATCCCTCCTCTATCATCCAACCATCCATCCCTCCTCTATCACCCATCCATCCACCTTCTTTCATCCATCCACCTTCTACATTCCAACCGTAAATCCATCCATCCTCTATCATCGCCCATCTGCTGTCCATCTCTCCATCCATCGAGCTTCCATCATCCTACCATCCATCCATCCATCTCTCCATCCATCTTCCATTATCCTTCATCCATCCACTCTCTCATCCACCCATCCATCCTTCCATCTCTCCATCCATCTTCCATTCTCTCATCCACCCATCCACCCATCTATCATCCATCCCTCCCACCACAGATCAAAATTGATAGCTGCTCACCGTCTCTTTACAATTATCGCAATAATGGGAATTCGCCACGATCAACTTAATGTGTTAATCGTCATCTGCATTATAATCCGATATCGCCCCATCCCTAGACATGACCTCAATCATCTTTGCACTAAAGATTTATCGTACGACATGTGGACATGAGGGTATCGCCCGATAGCTTTGTTCCCTCATTGGTTGATGGATGCTGACAAAACTGTAGTGAACAATTTCTGGTCTAAAAGCCTAAATTGAAAAGGAGATTTTTTTTAATAATTCCCTAATTTCTGTCGTTTTGGAAGTGGTTCACACAATTGTCTGCCAGGCATATTTCACATGAGCTTGTCTTTGCTTACATCTGTGTCTGCTCGAACAGATCAGATTATGTTTGAGTTCTTAAGTTCTAAATATAATATATGATCAAAAACTTAAGTTTGAAGCCACGTTTTTGGGGGCTTTAGCGACTATACACATCCATTTCTCTGTATTCTTTAAATCCTTGATTTTACTTTGCTAATAGAGACTATAATCCAGATCTGACAAGTGATTTGTATAATAGCCCTATAACATTTCATAGTTAGTTTTACTTTGATGTATCAAATTCTAAGAGAAGGTCAAACGGAGAACGCCCACTGGTTTGTTCAGAGGGCTATTGCACATTTGGAAGCTCAGATGTCTCTCTTATGAAGTTCAAGTGCAAAGTCAAGAGCTCACATCTCATCTCTCAATGATAAAACATCCAAGAAATCATTCACAGTATGAACAGAAGGAAGGAAGCACCTCCTCCCCACTCAGACTCTGCAGCAGCGGTGACTCTTCAAATAGGTGAGGTGGGTTTCCAGTAAAAATCACTCAACCACCAAAACCCAAGATGAATTAGCTGACAGACAGCCAGCTTGGCGAGGTGCTCATATCGTATGTCCTCAAGAGGATGATTGAGTGTTGTCGTCTTCTAGGACAAGGATGCAGCCAACACATCTGCTGTGGCTCTCCATAGGCGATTTTTTTAACTGTATTTGCCACCATGAATCCACTGATGTGACAGGACTGATAAACATGCTCAACATTTCTATTCACCTGCTTTATGGACAGACGGTCCAACTGGGCTGGACTTAAACTGCAGCTTGAGAAGAGAAAACGGCCACACAAGTTGCACTAATATGTTGACTCGTTTCCTGTGTCAACATACTAGTTGACACAGGAACTAGGGTCTTAATATTGCTGATGTCCTGTATGGAAGAAAGCATTCTGCCACCACTTTCTGCACAAAACAAGAGAGAGGGGACGAAATGTGAGAGAAGCAATTCCTCGACGAGCCACAGCGAGCTGGATGGTATAGCTGCTCGCTGACAGCGTGCATGAGCGGGGGAGGGGCGAGACAGGCATGTTATATGTCGACCAAGTGCTGCACGCCACAGTGTGTGTGTGTGTGTGTGTGTGTGTGAGATGTAGAATAAAGGTCACAGCACAGCACTCTGCCAGAGCTGTGACCTTGAGCTGTTGACGAAGGCACATGCATGCGTGCGTGTGTGCATACATGTGTAATAACCATGCTTAGTGAACAGATGGAGCTTAGAGTACCAGACATACAGTCATTATGACTGACCAGCCGGGTGTGTGTGTGTGTGTGTGTCTCTTTCTAACAAGTGCATCATGAAGTGCAGAGAGAACTCCCTTCCTGTGCCGCAAACACACACACACACCACTCTGAGTACTCCTCTAGCTAGGCTATCCTATTTCCCCTGGCGCATTTGCCATCCCATTCCAGACCGCACTATCCCAAGTCACACTGTCGGCGCGCACGTGTGTGTGTTTGTGTGTGTGTGTGTGCGCGACGTCGGGGGCTGCCGGGCCTGCAGCTAGAGTCGGGACGGCACATGCAGCTCGCCCAGGCGTGATGCAGGGCTCACCAGTCAACCTGGCATCTAGGTCAGGAGTGCTGGATGAATCGAGAGTGACGGCTGAAATGTCAACCACAAAACGTGGCGGCGTGGAGGTGGAAGTGGAGTAGTAAGTGAGGAGTGTGAACAAGAATGGAAGGAAAAAGGGGGAACTGGATCGGGGTGCGTGTGTGTGTGTGTGTGTGTGTGTGGCCACGGGGCGGCTATTGTGTGTGAATGGGTCAGTGGAGAAAGGGGGCTTTGAGCAACAAAACAAGCTAATGGAAGCCGAGGGCACATGACAAAGACGGTGGCGTCGGTGCTCGCTCACACAAACATGGAGGTTGCCATTCACAACTGCTAACCCTTCCCCGCAGCCCGCCTCCTCCCCGGCTCCTGGACTCCCTCACTTGAGATCTTTGCTTGTTTTCCCACTTCTTTGCTCTTAATGTTTTTCCCCTTCCCCCAATCTCTTAATCACCCCCCTCAGCTTCTTTCCTCTCCTCCTCACAGTCTCCCTCTTTTCTAAACTCTGTCTCTGCACATCCGGCTACACAACATTAACTTAGAGATGACACCCCTGAAATAGATAAGACAAATAGATAGACAGACAGACAGACAGACAGACAGACAGACAGACAGACAGACAGACAGACAGACAGAGTGCGAGCGGAAAGAGAGGAGACGGGGAGGAGGGGGAGACAGGAAGGGAGGTTTCCTCCATTGAGAAGGGGGGGTGGGGGGGATGTGGGAGCAAGAGGGAGGAGAGATTATGCTGGTGGCGCCTCTGTGTGTGTGTGTGTGTGTGTGTGTGTGTGTGTATACGTGTATGTGTGTGTTGCACACATCTCAGGATATGCACAGGAAACAAACAGCTGCAGAAATCCATTTACACACACACACACACACACACACACACACACACACACACACACGGAAACACAACCACACACAAGGCTGACAGTAGAAACACACAAAAGGCAAAATACACACACACACCCACTAAACCAGTGCACCACTGTGTTCTCAAATGTCACACACGCACACACTTCCCCTACACTACAAACACACATTCCCCCACCCACATGAAAAATAAACACTCACATGAAATACACCCACACATGAAAACAAATGCACAGTCCTGATCTCTCTCATCGTCTCACACACACACACTTTTTTTTTATTTGCCGGAGACTCACCTGTACGTGAGGCACTTTCTGTGGGGTGAGAGGGGGTGAGGAGAGCGTCTGGGAGGCAGGAGGCGGAGGTGCCCATGGGTGGGAGGCCTGGTTGGGGGGAGGGGGCGTGCTCTGCAGGTGGTGGGGCTGCGGTGGCACGTGTGCATGCTGCTTCGGAGCGTTCTGGCCGGGCGGTGCGAGGCCCGGGTTAGGAGTCGGAACTCCGTGCTGACTCACAGTCGGACCCTGGAAACCCATGGGAGCGGGCTGCAGGGGCTGCCCACCTCGAGGGGCCTGCTGCGGGGCCTGCAGCAGACGCTGGTCTCCCCCCTGGCTAACTAGAGCTTCATGAGGCCCTGGAAGTAGAGACGGGGAGAGAAATACAGTCAGCACCGACTGTATGGACGTTATGACGCCCAACAACCATTTGGTTTTATATCCTGTCCAACACAAAGACACTAAAATAGAGCTAATACTTGTGTTGGCGTTTCAATCACCAAACATTTGTGGAGTACATTAATACACACCAACACTACGTCAGATTTACTCCTTACTAAGGATATTATAAAATAATATATATATTACAAAATAATTCAATATGGCCTTACAGATGCATAATGAACAATAAAGTGTGAGCGCAAAAATGGCTTCACAGGCCGTATCAAGTATCTGAATTAATTCAATAACTCCCATGTGTAAGAGCAGGATTAAAGTAAGTAAATGGTGTAACCCAAGTAGAACTACATTGTGGAGGGTTGCTGGTCCAACATGGACCATCTGTGCCCCTGAGGAAGATCCCCAGTTCTACAGATGCTGCGTTGCTCATTTGACCCCCAACATATCATGGGAATGTGTGGCTCTCATAAGGAAGAGACAACAAAAGCTATTTCTTGTCTAACTAGGTGTCGTGTTCTCAAAGGGGGCGGGACTTAGACGCTTTATAAAATGACCAAAAGTGAGAGCAATGAAAAAGTAACATGGGACAGCGTTAACTGTCCTGTACTTACCTTGCGGTTGCTGGAGCTGAGGCCTATTTGGCCCCATCTGTGGACCCCGCTGTGGCCCAATGCCCGAATACATCTGCCCTGAAACGGGGGGCAGGTTGTGGGGCTGCTGGTGTTGGGGATGTTGGGCAGACAGAGGGATTTGGGGAGTTCTCTGGGCCATAGCACTGGGTTGAGACTGCAGGGCTGTGTACCCTGCAACCTCTGGGGGTACAGCTAGCCCTGCACTAGGGGGTCTGACTTGTTGGGGAGGAGGTGTTGGGGTTCCCAAAACCCGCATGGGGGACATGGATGAGGGGGAGGGGTAAGATCCCTGAGCTGGGGGGGCAAGGTGGGACTGGGGTTGGTTTTGGGACTGGGGAAGATTCTGAGGGTGTTGGGGGTGCATAGGCTGGCCCTGCTGCCCTGCCTGCTGCTGCATTGGGGCAGAAAGGGTCTGATGGGGCTGGGGTTGGAGCGGTGGTCCAGCAGGGTATCGCTGTGCCTGTTGCCCAGCTGCTGGGCCTGATCCCTGGGTAAACCTCTGGCCAAGCTGCCCTGGTCCCATGGCCTGGCTTGTGTTAGCATTGACGTTAGCATTAGCACCCTGGCCCATCCCAGGTCCCATGGCTCCATACTGGCCCTGATATCCAGGGTACTGGCCAGCCCCGAACCCCCCCATACCCTGTTGGTGCTGGTGGGGGTGTGGAGGCTGTCGGGAGGGGGAGTGTGGGTACCGGGGTGTGTGGCCCATGTTGGGATAGCCCTGGGGTTGTGACTGGGGCTGGGGGTGTCTCATCTGTGCGCCACCCATCCCAACGTGTCCCAGGTAGTGAGATGGGTCCTGAGCAGGAGGGCCTGCCATGGTCTGTGACGGGTAGTGTTGGTTCATGCGAGCTGCGTTGGGTGTAGGTGGGCCTTGCATCCCACCATAGTTGCCTTGGGACATCTGGTAGGCTCCCATCTGGTTGGGGGCGGCCCCTGGTTGTGTCGGAGGCTGCTGATAAGCTGATCTGGTCTGCTGCTGCTGCTGCTGCTGCTGGCCCCAAACTCCACCCCCACCTCCTCCTGCCCCAGCATCACCCGGGTACCCGTGGTGCGGGTTGCTAGAGTTAGCTGGGTTGTTATGGTAGTGGGAAGTCATGCCATTCATGGCCGTGTTCACGTTTGGCCCCTGGCTGGGACCATTCTGGGCCATCATTCGTCCTGCTGGGGGCCCGGGTTGATCGTAGCCCGTGTAGGGGCCATGGTCGTACATTTGACCCATTTTAGGTTGCCCTGGGCCGGGCCCAGCGCCGTGGATCATCCCTTGGTGGTAACCCCTGTTTCCCTGGTGCTCATGGTTCAGAGGGGGGTTTGTTTGCTGGGCTAAAGGGTTGGACTGGGCGGAGGCGGGCTGCGGAGGAAAGCAGTCCCCTAAACCATCCAATCCATCTGAGAACAGCCCTGCATCGTCCCCGAATAAACTCAGCATCCCTGGGTCCGCCATGGCTGGGTGGGGGGCCCACAGATGGAGGGGACTGGATGGAGGGAGGTGTGTTGTGCAGTGAGGAGCTAATCAGCTAACTGCTAATTTGAAGCTTGCTACTCCATGGTCCTAATTAAGGTTCCTGGAGAGACAGACAGAGGGAGGGGAGATAAAAAGAGAACAGGGAGGGAAACAAGAAAGAAAAAAGGAATTAATGCCTAAGACCAAAAGTCTGGTGCACGCTTGAAATGAAGGGCCGTTCTGAAAGCTGGACTGTGATGAATGCAGTTAAAAAGCTCCTTGATGACTCTTTGAGCAAACCTGGATAAACTCTGAAAGTTACAGAAGCTGATTCAATACACAACTTCTGCCACCAGTGACTTGAAACACACAGCTTCTACCATCAATATGACAGAATGTTGTCTTCAATCATTCTTGCTTGATGAACGGGGTTGATATGTTAATTGCGGTGAATTTGTCACAGAATTTTGATTGATCAAAATCCAGCAACATACTAAGCAGATCCAGACATGCAGACTACAATGATGAAGTGGATCACTCTTGTTGGATGTAGATGAACCTCAGCGAGTGGGTGGGGATGTTTGAGTGGTGACATCGTTTCCATAGGAGGTAGGCAACAGTAAGCTGAAGTAAAAGCTATCAGCTGGAAGGCAACTATATACACGTGAACATGGGTTAAATATCAAACCTATTTATTGTATGTGACCAACATACAGGTTTGTTTAAAAACCACATATGATCAACCATGTAGTCACAGCACAGGAGTGTTTTAAATTTTAAATACAGAAAGAATTTACAATTCAATATCATCTTATTTAAGATTTATTATATTTCACCTAAAAAGTGAAAATAAAATATTTGTTTCCTTATTCCAGTACGTTTTAGTGCAATTTTAAGCAGATTTTGATGATTATCTGGGTAATATAGTGAATTGCTTTGGCCAGGATAATCATGACATGAACTTTTTCCACATATCGTCCCATGCCTACACGCAACTGCATCATTTTCATCTCATTGGTTGGACCGTTTCATTGCAAATAAAGAGTCCGCGGTTCGTAATAAACAAGATTTTACCAAGTAGACCCTCAATATATAGTCCACAAAATCACAAATGTTTCCCCAAAGCCCCCTACCCTCTCTAGATGATCTATCCTACTAATTTAATTTGTTTCAACATATTTAAGCAGCCTTATTACCTGCTGAGCAGAGGTGCAACTGATTAACTTGCATCTTTAGCAAGTTAATCAGTTGTAACCACCCAGAAAAAAAAAATGCACCCATTGAAAAAACTCATTCACACAACACACACTTCGTATAAGCAGTGTCCCAAACCCTCCCCCACCTCAATTTTACTACCCAACAAAAGAACTTCTTTCTTTTCAAACACACACTCAGAGTCATTGAGAGAGTGTGTGTGTGTGTGTGTGTGTGTGTTAGAACAAAGGGCCCAGCAGATGCAACTCTGTTTGAACAGCAGCAGCTGCCAGCCAACCAGCCAGCCAGAAATCAGCCAGTCAACAGGCCAGAGAGCTTTTCCCTGCACCAGTCGGTCAGCAGCCCCTCGCTCAGGGAACCATTCGGCTGGCTAACTAACCCGTCAGTCCGCCTATCTTTTCTAGGCCATCTATACTCGCCTGTGTGGGTCTGCTGATCTAAAAAGGACATGTATATACATGTATCTTTACTTTTAATCAACTGGTCTGAGGACTCCAGAGGTGCACAAACACAGCCGAGATCCGGGGGACTGGGTGGGCCGCCGCAATGCCGGGTCTGCATGAGCGAGAGGGTGGATATAACACGCATGAATGAGTGTAGGCCTTATATCAGACGGGGGAGGAGGTGGTGCACATGTTGCTTCTATGCAGAAAACACCAGCAAACTTTTGCAGTTAGTCCCCCCACACACAACCTTCCCCTCATGTAATTTTCCTTTTCTAATAAATATTCTGTTTTTCCCCCAAAATAACTCAAATAATTAGTGAAGCAGCAGCACCGGTTTGTTTTAGAGGGGCTCCTGTAGCTTTGGTGGCAGGCTGCGTTTCATCAGTGAAATCAACTGTTTGGTAATAATTGGGAGATTCTGTACGGCACTACGGTTAATGCCGGTGTGCTTCACATAAACCCGTCTGCTTCCTGTCACAAGGCAGATGTTTTCTTTTCAGCTTTACTCAACAGGATAAAAATGTTGGAACCGATTTTGTCCACCGGCTTTTCATTCCTTCCACCATCTGCTGTTGCCAGAAACTCTGAAAGCTGTGAGCTTAAAATCTACCTTTCTCTCTCTCTGAAGTGATTCACAATACAAAAAGGTGCAAGCACACGGCAATTTCATTTTTTTTTTGTAAAGATGACAGAAACACTAAATTTGCCTGATATTCTTACATCTATTAAAGCTGCCACTGAGCAAAGGATCATTCTGAATGGACGGTAAGTGATTCAACTTTACTCGCGTTGGTGAAAAGATTGTTTTACAAAAAAAATTGAAACAATTTGAATCAACATTTTCCGCAGTATTGATACAGGAGCATCAGCTACACTTTCCACTGTCTAATCTCCCAAACAGGAAGTTGACATGGACATAGCTCCGCCTCCTGTCGCCCCTTGTATTGCATTCGTTTGAGTTGAATAAAATGATCTCCAACATAGCTAGCATAACTGATACAAAAATATGTGGAAAATAACTAGTGCTTAGTTAGCTTGGTGCTAACATGTATTAGGAATTACCATTAAGGTGCAAACAGAAATTAGCATTGCAATAATCTTCACAAACTATCCGTTTTGCTTCACATGCTTAACAAAGCGTGTTCATTCCTACAGGTATACGTTTCCTACGCTCTGCTAGCTAAATCCGCTGCTGCTACAGTGGCTGCACAGGGTCAAAACTCAAAGTCAACAATGGGCGGAGACATTGCACAATGACGTTAGCGCATTAAAGATGATGCTATGTTATCGTTATTGTTTACTACAGTCAGTCTGCTGACGACTGTAATATCCAAGAACAGAAAGGTTTCCATTCTCATGCTGTAATCTTGAGCCCTTAAATTCTATGCATTCATTTTTGAGTCAAATTTTCCATGACGAATAAAAAATAATATTTTTAAAAGGTACTGTATGGAAGTTAGAAATTCCAGTATAGTGACAACACTACTTTTTGGTAACAATTAACTAAGACCAAACTATTTCCATGCCAATGCTGGTCCCCACTGAGATGTATAAAAGTTTCTTTACTGCATCACTGTTGCCGTTTATTGTCGAGTTTCTGGGTGACAATGAAGACTAGCCATTCAGGCAGCAGTGAGCATTAGCATGATACAGGACTACAGTAAAACAGACTTCCTTCGGCCCTTTCAGTCTTCTCCTGCCCCCACAATGCCTGACTCTTGTTGTGTAAATAGCAATTAACAAAACCGTTCCTCCGTCTTTCTGAACCACCGCCATTACAAAGACAGGAAGACAGGTGCTGCTCAACTCTCGACTATATCATGGAGGCCAGGACCGGCATACATCCACTCATCTATTCACCTCTTTGCCAAGTTGTTCAACAGTGGTACTCGGGTACACAGCTGTCTGTTTAAGCAGCGATGCTACGTATCTGTGTAATGTTCCACCACTAGGCTTGACAAAGTCGTTAAGGTTAGCAAAAGCCTTTACATTTACCGTTATGTTAGCAGTCACAATAATTACTACATTGCCATATCGTACAATATGACTTGACCTCGATCATTTTTACGATATAGGGACATGACCTCGCTGATTTCCCTACAGTTGACACGATAGTTTGCAACTCTGCTTCCAATTTGTCCACAAGTCGTACGGAAGACTGTTCATCCCTACTCGCATTAAAAAAAACTCCTCAAACCATCTATTCACCACAGCCTTTTACCTGCCCTAACCCTGTCATCTGTCTCAGTTCGTTTTGTTTGTTGTCTGTTTGAATTGTTTTTGATTTCTATTTGTGTAAAGTGTCCACGGGTTTCTTGAAAGGCACTATATAAATTCAATTATTATTATTATTTTTATTATTATGTGTCGGAGTGGGGCCAAAACTAATGTAACAGCAGCACAGCTGGGGGTGAAAACCCTTTGGATTACAGCAACTCAGTATCCAAGCCACAGAAAATACGTTATAATAATAAGTTATTTAATAAACTTCACCACCAAAAGTAGTTCAGATAAAAAAGGATACCACCCTGATATATGCTAAATGAAATGGAGAAAATATCGGCCTTTGCATGAAAAAATGAAACCCAACTATAGCTGCTCTTCACTTGGTCACTACTGACATTTCTGAAGTAGTTCCAGTCCGCCAGAGTAAATACTGTACACCTGCATTGACATGGTGGTACACACACTGGCACTGCCAGTAGGGCTGGGCAAAACACAGAACATCAAATATCACAATATTTTCTTTGATAAATAATTATTAGTAATGTGGATATAATGACTAAGAGGGTCACGGTAAGTCATAGAGCAACATTTGATTTCGATAAATGTTTTCAAACCATCACTTTTAATGTCTGTTGAATTTCCCAGAGTTCAAAGTTGCATCTCAAAAACAGCCAACAAAGATTTACAATGATATAAAAACAGAAAAAAGCAGCAAATTCTCAAACCAGAGAAGTTGGAAGCAGAAACTCGTTAGCAGGTGATTAATACGTTTTCCCCCCATCGTTCAAGCACTCAGAGCGACGGCCCAACAGACACAAGCAGAGTTAAAGCAGTGCTTCAGCTGTTGCCACTTCCAGTTAACAGTGGTGTAAGCAGCAGCAATGCTCAGTTACATCACTTCCTGTGCATGTCAATCACTACAAGACAGAGAAAAAAAGACAAAGGTTTCTGCATGTGATCGTGCGTGGGTGCGTGTGTGTGTGTGCGTGTGTGTGTGCGTGTGTGTGTATGTGTGGGCAGGTGAGAGTAATTGAGCGTAATTTCACTTCCTTTGCAGCAACTTACTACGAAAGCAACTGATTTCCTGTCAACTCAGTCAGCCGCATATTATATTTGACTGTGAATTCTACAATACAGAATTAAAGGAGTCGGTCATAAGCGAGTGTGTGTGTGTGTGTGTGTGTGTGTAAAACTGTGCATGTGTGTGTGCAGCAGCCTTGGTGCTCGTCATCAATTCGCAGCTCTGGTTAAAAGTAGAAAGGCAATAGATTCCTTCCTCCATTTATTTTGTCTGGCCTCCAGAAATTATCCTCCCACAAGATAACATTTGTCTGCACCCTGGACAGAGCTGGACACATTAAATCTCACCTCTGTCCTCTGGTCCGTTACATCATGATCGTCATGCCTCTATTCCTGAGTGAAAACTCCCTCAGCCCCGAGAGTCACTGACTAGATGAGCCCTCTGCTCTCCCCGGTTGTTTTCTTTAACTTTCAGTACCACTTCCTGCCGTTTCAGCCCCAGCCCTCGTCTCTCTGTCTCCCTCTCACACACAGCGAACACACAGACTTGGCAGGGATGCCCAGCTGTCCCTGCAGAAGGAATTAGGTGAACGGTCAGTGTGCCGCTTTAGATGCCAAATCTCATCAAAGGATGAGGCCTTTTACGCTCCCCGCCCCCGAGAGAAGTAGGGTCATGTTCTCATAGACTTCTATACCATCAGAGAGGGAGTCGACCATTTCTGTCGTCATAACCGCCTTCAAAACAGAGGATAAAAGTGTTTACCAGCATTTCCATCACACTCACCCAAACATCGCCATCAGTGTGAACATCTCATCAAAGCAATTTCGTAAAAAAAGACAATCAGACGCGTTAAAAAGCCAAAAATCCTCCATCTGTTGCTGTAATTAGTCGCTTTTTTATGGAACGATTGTCCAGTTCGATGCACATGTCAAACAATCTACAACCAAATACAAAGTTTAGATTGTTTTAGTACAGCGGCGTTGAACATACTGCTGATATCAGAGCACACATACACATAATGTAAACACCACTGAAACAATTCAATCATAATCGATTAGTTGAGTGACAGAAAGTCAATGAGCAAAAATTTGGATTAGCAAAAAATGTAGAATATTCAGTGGTTTCTGATTCTGAAATATCTTCCAGTTGAGTTAAATGGTTTAATTATAAGTTTTGGACTTGAATACGTCAACTTTGGGCTTTGAGAAATTGTGTTTTTTGTACTTGTATTCTAAATGGCCTCATTTATATAGTGCTTTTCTCCAAAGCGCTTTACAGGAATGACTGACATTCACCCATTCACTCACACATTCACACACCGACGGTGGAGTCAACCACGCAGGGCGACAGCCAGCTCGTCAGGAGCAATTAGGGTGAGGTGTCTTGCTCAGGGACACCAGGCACTCAGCTAGGAGGAGCCGGGGATATTCTGAACTTTAACACACCAAATGATTAATCAATTAAGAAAGTAACTGACAGATTACAACCGTCGTTGCAGCCCGATGCCACAGCACCAGGTGGCTAGTGTTTGCGTGTTCATCAGCAGCACAGCTCCGGTCCTACAGACACAGAGAAGGAGAACGTATCGTAACGACCAGGAAGTTGCGTTTACTGATGTGGTTTCACAAGACCACACTAGTGATCAGTGTTTTCAGAGGTGGCAGTCTGTTCACACACACACACACACACTCAACAACACGGGTCAGTCTGAAGGGACTCGTACAGAAAAGTGACTAGTGGTGACCCAACTTTCCCAACATTAGGAGCGCAGTTGATCCGTACCGTGCTGGGGCACGATTGTCCACCGTCCCCAGCGGGCTTGATTTTGGACAGAGCGGCATCTTTATTATAAAAAAGGACCGGTCCAGTTTTACTCTGGTACCGCACCACAAGTCTGAAGCCCAAGCCCAACCCAGGAGCCTGCTGTGCCTTGAACAGTCATCAACAGTATTTTCATAAATCGGGTCAATAGCGGGGGGCAATCCGAGTAGAACACTGCACGATAATCAGAGGGGTGGCCTATCAATCATAGCCTATGTCACGTCCATGTTTCGAAATCCACCTCTTCCAATCGTGCCGGCGTCGAGGAAGCGTATCGTCCCACGCTGGCCAAACAACCCGGACTTTAGGCTCAATCGTGCCTGGGCAGGGAACGGATGGCCTAGTGCGACTACAACCTGAATGGATTGCCCAATGCTGAGTAACAATAGACACATTAGTCATCCACGCTCTCACCACAAAGTTAGTACATTCATCTCGACAATCCTTCACAATCACATTACTGTAAGACGTCCTCTTAACAAACTCATAATAATTACATTAAATGGGAAACAAATGTGGTCAAAATCTTGAAACGGTTTTCAAGTGAAATCACACAGTATCACGATGTCCAAAATAATCCATTTCATGTCTCACAAAGTCCTGACCAATCACAAAACAGTTTGCAAGCACGTGGCGTAATCAAGCCATGGTCCTAGTGCAACATGTACATAAATGTTTCTCCCTGAATCAGAACAAAGCGACCAGCTACAGGTCTGAATACGCCCCGTTTGATTTAACTACACTGAGCTTAGTATGCGCTTGTTGTCTTTGGACGACGTAAGTGTGTATTATGACTTCTGTATGACTAAGATGATTAATTATCATACTGGATAATTGTCTAGTCACAGAAAGGACTGGAACAGTATGCGTGACAAGAGGATTGTTTATCTGAAACAGATTCATTTGCAGATATCGGATAGTCGGCTGAACTTGTTCATGTTCAGATAAGTGCATGAATTAAATGTCTTATAACACTGAATGCTGGAAGAACACACGGAAGGCCTGCAACTAACGATGATTTTCATTGGTGATTATTTTCCTCAATAAATCCTTTGCTCTATTAAAACAACTGAACTGGCTTGGTCCAAAAAAAGCCAAATATTCAAGTTACTATATAAAAAAAAAAGACCACGAAAAGCATTACTCACATTTGAGGAACTACAACCATCAACTGATTAGAACGTCTCATTGAAATGTGGCTTAAACGATTAAATCAACCACAGCAACACGGTGGAGAGCAGTGCAACGATGCAGCTCTGGGCAGCATCTTGACATCATGTAACCTGCCGACTTTACACGAGACACTTTCAGGATGGGAGGGATGAGGCTTTTCCTCTCGCTTCTCTTCATGTGCTGTGGCTCCAAGCAAACTACGTCCCAAACCAAAGACTTGAGATACCGTATCAGGACTTCAACCTTGAGGTGACATTTTTGTAATCAAGCTCAAACAAAAAAGTGGGACGGAAATATGAAATGGGGTGTCTCTCCGCCGGGGGCCGGCACATGAGCCTTACGAGTCCAAGAACATAATTAACAGCTCCACAAGGTCCACCTCACCTGAAACCAGAAGTAATCACCGAGTGGCTCCAAAACGTACACTTTTAGCCCACTTGATAAATTAACTGACAATCAGCAGCTAGGTTCAGGAATTCACACCGACTGTGCAGCTCCGTCAAAACCGTAATTATCAAGGCCGCCCGTTCAGCCGAGCAGAAACCACAGAATATCACTGCCAAGTTGGAGCGGAGTGAACGGCCTCTCTGGCATCACGGCCAATCAGAGAGGAGTTCTCCGTTTAACAGGAACTTAAAAGAAAACGAGGCAGATTGCAGTTTAAATGTGCGTCTCTTTGTATTAAACATGCGTTGCCCATTTAGCTCTGTGGTTTTCTACCTGTTCCAGTCTGACTGAAGGTGTGTTGGTCAGTGACGTCGCCCGGTGAAAACCTGTCGGCGCTTGGCCCTCTGGGACGCACCTCTCCCGTTTCCTGCTCTACACTTTTTTTTTAAAACCCATATTTATGGTTTGTCTTGTGTGACCGACGCACCAAGTGCGATCCAAGAGCTCAGAACCTTTTTTTGCAAAACAAGGAGATTTGCAGATTGTATTTGTCCCCAACTACTTTGCATGTCCTGCTGGATCAAATGGCCACAAAGTCGGCGTGTGAACGCAGCGTCAGTCTAGTGGCGAGGGAGGAAGGAGGAAGAAAAGATCAGCTGACGCAGTCCTGTCTGTGCCGTTGAAAGTTTGGCAGCTAAACTGTCTGTAGCCTCCAGGCTTTACTACAGGAAATCTCTGCCATGTCAACAACACCATTTTTCCCACTGAGACACAGACAGGCAGGCACAGACAGACAACACACAGCCGAAGAGAAAACTACACACCAAACGCAGACCGAACCTGAAGTGATCTCCCCTCTTCCTCTGGAGGACACGCGTCCTCCCAAACCACCTCCCATTACCGCCAGGATCTAAGCCGCTATAATTTATACCTTTGTTCCCAAATGGAGGACGGCACGCGGGAGCTGTGGGTGTAATTACGCTCCGGTGAGGGGATGCAGGGCCGCGTGGTCGGGGCTGGGAACCCGGGGCCCGGAAGGAAGGAAGAGCGAGGAGGAGGATCAAGAAAGAGAGAGGCAGCGAAGCTAGAGAAAATCTGGTTATTTTACGCACGGCTGCTCCGTTAATGGACAGTGTGTGTGTGTGTGTGTGTGTGTGTTTCGGGGAGGAGGGGGGTCAGCAGGAAAGGGCTGTGTTTATCCAATCTGTTCCCTGCCTTTACCATGTGGTAGGAAAACCACTGGCCGGCTACCAGTCTGATCCCAGAGGACGTGGAGGCCGAGAGACAGGCACAGGAAAGGAGGAGAGAGAGAGGGAGAAGTAGGCCACGGTGTGTGTGTGTGTGTGTGTGTGTGTGTGTGTGTGTGTGTGTGTGTGTGTGTGTGTGTGAGAGAGGTGAGGACTGCAGGTGTGTATGTGACGGTGACATTGAGAGTAGAAGGGAGAAAACATGCAGAAGAACAACAAGGAAATATCCTGGAATCACTTTATAGTGAGTTCACCATGTTGTATTGCTCTCTGGATGTATGGGGAGGATTATTATGGCCAACATAGTGGACTCAAAGTATCCCACAATTCATCTGGAAAAGTAGTGGTCACTAACCCACCATTATATACCATCATGCATTGCTCGGAAGCAAAATGACAGACGATAGTAGTGATTGAAATAAATCTGATGTTTGAAATTATATTTAATCTGAGAAGATGGCCATTTGTTATTATTCATTTATTTGGGGAAATGCGTTCCCACATTGACGAAGAGCCCATACTTACCTTTCACAATAAAAGACATCACTATTTTCCAGAGGAACTGAAATTCTAAACTAGTCCCCAGTCCTCTACATAGTCCCTAGTTCTCCATCTAGTCCCCTACATACTGTTCACCATCAGCCTGAAACCTTTCAGATTCAAGGTCAAAAGAAAGACAACACACCTGTTGATATTTTAGCACACCGGCCCTGACAATCTCTTCATTTAGTCGCCTGCTGGACGTCTAGCAGTTGTTTGTTTTTAAGAAGTCTCTGGCGGCTCAGACTCTGCTATCATAAAGGCCCCCTAGACCAGGATGTGGACAGGTGGTGAGGTTAGTGGTCACTGATCTGCCAAACCTGACTGGTAACAAAGCCGCCGTGGATCTTTCAAACATGAGACAGAAAACGGACCCACAGGAAGCGGCTGCAGCCAACATCAGAACCAGCTCCAGGTTCTCCCTGAACTGGTAACATGATGGGAGAGGTTTTCTCCCATTTAAAAGTGCTGGTCTGCTCCACTTATCTGCGAAACAGGTCACTAGACACATGTGGTTGAAAACTCATCTATAATTAGAGATGCACTGAGAATGACATCGTTTGAATACATAATTCACTACATTTATGTATTGATTTGTTACAAAGTTAAAGCAACGTTTACGTCGTAATGGAATGATCTCGGTCTTTTTCCTCAGATTGGTGGTCTGTATCAATATCATCAATACCAAAAGCTGGGGATGGATTTATAACCCATCATGGTTAAAAAATAAATAAAAACACTCAACACTGTCTGGCTCCCTATCCTGGTAGAGAAGTGACGAAATAGAGTCCGATTTAAAATGATATAGGATACAAAAATATGTTTTATTTATTTATATTTATGCAGGGAGACCTCATGATTAACGATCATCTTATTTAAAACTAGATTTAAAGTGATTCCAGTATGTTTTAATGCTATTTTAAGACTTTCAAGCATGTTTTGATGATTATCGGGAGACACAGGCCGGTTCAAATCATGAAATCTAAGTAAGACATACAGGCTGACATTCAGATAAGCCTTCATAGCTGCTCCAGACAATTAAATCACTCTAATCATATGAAGATGACGTCTTACATGTATAGTTTTGAGTCTCTCAGACCTACGCAGCTACAAGCATTTGCGTCTGCATTTGGTCCTTAAACTCCATAAATACAAGAGGAGTCGTAGCCATGTTTGACTGCAGAGTCCGACCTACATTCAACTCGGTCGCGCCGCCAGGCCGGACGACATGTACCGATTAGGAGAAGGACAATATCAAACAAAAATTAATGTGCTACTATATTGAATTGAATCAGGCTCTATGTTTCACGTCTCTACCATGATAGAGAGCTAGACAGCCTTTTCAAGTCACTTGTGACGATTATCCTGATAATGGAAACTCACTAGGATCAAGAAATGTAGTTTTTTATTACAAATCCACGATAACTCATTGATCATCGTGCATCACATCCCTCTGGAGTTCAGGTGACTAATACAATACCGGTGTTTGAAAGTCGATGAAACCAAATGAAGATCAAGCAGCTGCAGGTGAGGGGGGGGGGGAGGGAATAGTTGCTCAGTGATGCAAATGAGAGATCACAAGGGGCTCACTGGTACTGTTGCAGGGTTTGGGGGAAAACCCCTGATAAGCCTTCAAACAGTGGAAGTCTTTCAAAAATTACGCGATTTGTCTCCTCAGCCAAAGCAAAACCCACCAGTGGTTTTTGGCCGATTCGTCATCCCTGAGCAGAGAAAGCAAGACGAACATTTGGAAACATTTCTCAGCAAAATCATGACACGGAGTGCTTTTCTGATCCTCAGACTAGATCTGTATTTTTTACTAGAAAATACGAGTAGGGAGGGGACGATAAAGGATTTTAAATCACAGAATTTCCCACAATAGCTTATGTGAGGGCAAACAGGAAGGCTCACACCCACAGTGTATAGACCAAGCGCCATAGCGTGCTACCCCCACACCTCCCTAATCAATCACTGCTATTGACATGCCCTTTTAGGCCAATGGGACAGGCAGGTCTGGACCGTGTCCCCTGGGATTGGCCAGTTCCCCCTCCCTTGCTCCACCTGCCTGCCTGCTAACAACCAATTAACTTCCAGAGTCCTTCCTATAAAGCTGAGGGGTAACTTCTCCCATGGGACCAACACCCCTTTTACCAGAGTCGATGTGCTCTGCAGGATCAAAAGTGCTTCCTTTGTGGGGTTTAAAATCCAGTGGCACAGCAAACATTTTTCAGCAGGATCAAACCCCGGCTGCTGCTGGTGCTCGGGTCATTCATCCGTAAATAAAGAGCAACATTAGGCCCCAATGACTGAAACGATGAGCAACGGTGCGGTTTAAAAGGAGACGTGATGGGAACAGGTTTAACCGGAGAGACGGACACATCTTCTCTCGGTTTCATTTTTAAAAATACATCTCTCCCCTCTCTGACCTTCATCTCCATCGTTCTAACTGGATGTTGATTCCAGTAGCAAGCAGCACTTAACCTTTCATCAGCCACATGGATCACTCCAGAGAACGATGGTGGATGCCACCACAGTGCCATTAAACCCCGGCCTGCGACGGGAAACCGACCAGATTTTTCAGCGATGGGACTCATCGGCAGCTGAGGACACAAAACTCCCACATATTTCCAGTGGAGAGGGGTTTGTTTTGTAGGTTTGCTTATTTGCTTCCCGGCAGCAGAAAAGGTTAGCTGGCGTACAAGAGCTGAGGGATGGAGAGGAAAAGCAGGATGTGCCACACATCAACACTGGGGGAGGTCAAGGATAGATTAAAAAGGCGTGCACGCATATGGGTCAGAGATGTACTTGACAGGCCGTCTCCTCTATCACACATACAGCCCACACACAAACACTTGAGAGCTGTATTAACGCCAGCCCTCTCTTCTAGGCACAGCACTTGGTCCAGAAGGCTCTCGCTGCAGGAGGAGGATGGGGGGGGAGGGGGATGAGAGAGCGGGGGAGGAGGAGGAGGCAGCAGAGGGAGAGACAGGTGAGAGGGAGGGATGAGAGAGAGCGAGAGAGACAGCGATGACACTCAGTTTTGAATGTCACCGCGGTGCTAAAGACCCCCGCTAACCTTTTGGCTGCAAATGAGAGGACGGGAGGGGAGGGGGAGGAAAAAGACAGGCAGGCAAAGATGGAAAGAAGGAGAGATGGAAAGGGGTGAGAAAGAAGAGAAGAAAGCAGAGGAGGGAGCTCATGCGTGGGGAGAGAGAGAGAGGGAGAGAGCGTGGGTGGGTGGAGAGGTGGAGGTGGAGCTAGAGTTGGCAAGATGAAAGAGATGGAGACAAACAACAGCACCGCTTCTCCCGTCTGCTAACAGGGCTGCCGTCCACCACACATGATGACAGGAGACAAAATGGCCACCCTAACAAACACCAGTACTCAGACACCCAACACCAGGCTTCCAACACTGAGCTGTCCAACAGGAGCACTGCAGCATCAGGTGCCATCAGAAACAACATGGCTGCTCCAGATCGGCCTTCACGTCACGCCGACGGCATCACCGCCTCCAAAATACATGGTTGGGCCCCTCCGTGGTGATCCCGAGGCAAATTAACTCTAATCAAATGTGGGAGAAATGCAAAGTTGTAAAACCTGCATTGACCTCATAAAAATAATGCTAATTATAAAGTTCTATCACCCATCAATTATTTTAGATTTTGCCAAGAACTTTGAAGCCATTACTTCCTAAATTGAATAATACACTCACAGCTGCTGCGGAAATAAAACCTGCTCATTGTGCGTTAACATTCAATTTTAGGAAAAGAGACCTGTGGCATATAAATAATGTATTTGAAACTTTAATTGTATAAAAACCGAGATCAATAACGATACATATTCATCAGCCTGCAGCTTTCAATATCTGAATCAACAAGCCACGTTGGCGTTTATTGATGTTGCGCTATGGTGTGATTTTTGAGTTATGTCTGTCAATATAAAATGTGGAGATACAAATACTAAAAGTAGAGGCTAGGGCTGTCTACCAATCAGCACAGAGAGATGTTAAGTCATTCTCTTAAAACTGTAAAAGAGGAGCATGGTGGTTTCTGGGCATTTCCCCACATCCACGGAGAAAATTCCACCCTCAGTTTGGCAACGAACCAAAGCTGCTGTATGTTCCTCTAAAAAAAAAGGTGCTGGGGTTTTCTTTTTGTCAGGCTTTTAACATTAACACCCATATTTCACAACGTCCTGATCCTTAAACAAGATGTCAAGTTACTTTACCTCACACTACATGGGTGGAAAAAACAACAGAGCTGCAAAATACTGACAAAATAACCCATTTATTCCTCCCAAATGTTGCAAATACATTTGAATTTGTAAAAAAATCTACTTCAAAGTATGCGAGTGGGAGCTGATGCTTCCAGTCTGACATGGAAAATCATTTTAATGTAGCGTTGAAAGTGAATTTCAGCCTCCATTGCAGACTCAGACAACCTCCAAAACTAATGGAGCTGATAAGTTAGACTGTTCTCGAGCAGCGGGAGATTAGCAGGGACGTTGGTGGACGACACACAGCCGACAGTCAAATGAGATGGAGGGACGGCGACGGGAACAATGGCCGTTTCACCCCGACAGAGTACAACAACATCAGTGTTTTCAGCTACAAGTTTTAGCGCTCTCTGCATGCCAATGGTGGCACAACTGACTCGTCAGTCACTCACACAGAAACACCTATTTTACCTTCAGCTGCACTTACAAATGTAGCCGTCTTGCTCCTGAACCAGCCTGAAAATGGTGAGTGTTGGTTTAACAAGGTCAATAGAAGGTGGCACGCCGCGGGTGAAAACCTTCAGATAATCACAGCCGATCACACTATCGAGTTGCGGGTTAAACAGGGAATGGCTCATTCCAAAGGGCGGCACGTTGACGGGATCAAGGTGTCTTTCATTCGTCCCAAAGCTCAAAACGATGGACTGAAGGAACACGACCACGTTGAAATATTTTACCGTCGTTAGAAGTGTTGGTTTTAGTGTGTTGGGACGGATGCATGTGGAAAAGCAGCACCAGCGCACGGATGTTAAGGCTGCAAATTGAACTGCGTCATTCTATGAAATCTCAATTAACTGGTAAATCTTAGTGTTGGTACAGTGTGTGGTGTATCCCCATGTCTTACGGGGGCAGGGATTTCCCTGCCCGTGTGTGGGGATATCACCAACACGCCAGGCACTGGCCCGAAAACTGGAAATGACACACTTACGCGTGACAAAAAACCCACATATTTTAGGCTTGCCTTAAATGAGCCCCACACACTCAACAATAATTAAAATGTAAAGTGATGGTCCCACTAACTATTAAGCAACATTTAGGGCGGATTCGGACTGTGTTCAGGTGCAGATCTGAACACAGCAATCGCACTCTGTTTGGAAACAACCCATCCGGGCCGAGACCTCCTAGAGTGGGGGGGAGGGGGGGTCTCGACACGCTGGCAATCGCTCCATGGAGCGTTTTGTTTTGGGTGAGGATGCAACCGACCCACAAACCGACACAATTGCTGTCGTACTCACACTGTGTAGGGTTGAGCTAGCAGTCGTCATGGAGCTATTTATTTATTTATTGGAGCTACTTCGCCCCACAAAATTCTGACCAATCAGAAATCAGTTTGCAGGCATGTGGTGTTTAGGGTGTTATCATTGGCATTGTCCTGATTGCAGTCTGAACACAAATGGAACCGAGGTCCTCGTGTAACATGTATATACATATTTCCCCCTGAATGGGAACAAAGCAAACTAACTACAGGTCTGAATACACCCGTAGTTTCAAAAGCTAGTGCTGGACTTTGTCGGAGGATTACCGAGCTGTTTTTTGCGGATCTATGTGCATGTGATTGTTTTAAAAACAATGTCTAAAAGGCGCACATTTTTTTTAAAACGCAACATGAAAAAGTTTTTTGTGTAACAAAGTATCAAAGCCACAAAGAAAATCAAAAGCTGCCACCATTAAACTGCCTGACTAAAGTTAAGCAAGTTAAACTATATTAAGTTAAAATATATAAAACCAATACAAACACATGGAACAAAAACTTTATGCTTCCCATCTCCAGCTCACGCTGCCTTCACATGGTACCGGAATCGTGGTAAATACGAGTTACAGACTCAAATTGCACATGAACTCCCCCTCAAGTCGTAATTACGAATAGGGAAAATATGAGATCATTTTGATATCCGAGTTCCTGAGTTGGTGGGACCGGAACCTTTCAACGTGGCGGAGAAGAGGACAGATTCAATAACGGGTGGTGCAAAATGATTTACTTTGAATGGTGCAACAAGTTTTAGTGGTGTTCTATCCAACTTCACAGTGGGAAGCAGGATCCTACAACTAGCATGTGAAGGCAGCATAAGTCCAGACCAATCGCTCACAAACTACAGCAGCCTTGTGGCTGAAGGTGGGGGTGCCTCAACTTTAACCACAAGACAGAGAGACAAACGGGAGAGAGAGGCCAAATAGTGCTGAACATCTGTTGTGTGCTGTGCGTGTGTATGTGTGCGCGCGCGCGTGTGTGTGGTCGGGGCCTCTTATCTCCCCCTCTGTGGCCCGCTAAACATGACTAGCTGCCATCTTGGCTCACAGACACAAGGTGGAGGGGGGAAGCGGCTCCTGGCTCTCCGGCACACAGGAGCAGGAGGAGAGAAACATAGCGAGCCAGCACGTGAACGTATCAGACTGAATAAAAACCCCACTATGTGAGAATACAATGCTCCGTGTGTTTGTTTTTTGGGGGGGATACGGCGCTTAGTTCTCCCAGAGATGGCGCAGCCAAAGTTGCGTGAGAGCGACACGGTGACCATTATGCAAGTTGACCGATCGCAGAACACATAATGGAGAAAAAGGACAGAAAAACACACGTCCGTGTGTCCCGTGAAGGCACCTCGCTGTTAACTAGAGAGAAGTACGTGGAAACGAGGGCAGGTGTTTTTTTATTTTCTCTTTTTTTTGTGTTTTTTTTTTTTAGCTGCTCCGTTTTCGCTCCGTCCACATAAACGTAACAAGTGTAGCCGACGTAGGTTACCAAACTTCGGCATTAACGTTATCAACAAGCGGCCACAAGAAAAGACAAAAAAGAGGGGGACGTAGCGTCACTTTACCTTTTAACCTCGACGACAACAACAACAACAGAAAAAGTGAAGCGAAAGATGTGAAAAGTTGATTTCCTTGCCCAAAAGCTACGCTTCGACCGACAACCGCCCCGAGCAGGTTACTAGCTAGCTCGGGGAGGAGGAGGTGGGGGGTAATAAGTGGTGTTCGCCGCACACACAATGGGGATGAGAGCTGGCTAGCAGGCTAGCAGAACTTCGGTGTCCTCGCTGGGCTAACCCTCCAGCTAATTAGCCTCTGAGTGGTATTTCGCACGTCGTTCCGGAGCAGCTTCGCTTCACCTCCCGGTTTATTTTACAATTAAAAGTTGAAACACTTTACCCCACAGTCTCATCAAAACCCACACGGGAGGACCAGAGCGTTTCCCGGGTGTTTAAATCGGGTTTTAATGGTATAAAAAACACGGTTGTGTGCAATGACCGCCTGGCCTCGCTGCCCCCCTCCACCCCCCCTCCTCTGTCCCTTCCGTCCACTAAATCTAGCGACTACTACGGACACTTCACGCTGCCCTCTCCCCGGTAAAACACAGCCATTCAGTGGAAATACAACCACGAATGTGTAGGAACTGATTCAACTCCGCCGGAGGGTTTGTGTGTTGTGTTTTTATCTGAGCGGAATCCGCCAAGTATTCCTCCGCTGGGAATGTGAGCGAGCTGCGCTCGTCGAGGCGGCCGGTGACTCACCTCTACGCTCGAGCCACCTCGTGTCTCCTGGAAGCTCCGACACAATTAGCTAACAGGGCTAACACTTTAAACCCGAAGCGAGTCCGAAGTTCACCTCACAATGAAATCAACAAGTTGTCACGGTGTGTGTTCTGGGGGGTCCAGAAAACAGCGAGGCTCCTCTTTTCCACTTTTCAACTAACTACGGGACTGTTGTGTGCGCGTGTGTGTGTGTCCGTGTGTGTGTGTGTGTGTGCGCGCGATTCAGCGGGTGGCAAAGCTAAACTTGCTATTGTTAGCATGTCGGCATGGCAGCCACACGGAGCTTCAATTACTTTTCTGCTGAAATGAAAGAAGAATAATTCGAACAACGGCTGAATGGAGCGGCCGCGGAGAGAGGCGAGCCTCCCGCGATGAGTTAGCACCATAACGGGCGGACGACGTCGCACACCGTGCGTTTAAAAGAGTGCGATTACGGTGAAAAAGTACGGAAAACTTACTGATCGGAAAGAACATAAAAGGTGGTTTTGGTTCGGGATGAGTCGTTTTCTATCGAGCCCTCGCAGTCGTGCTGAATCTCATTCAAATAAAACGTGATTATTTGTTCGCTTACCCAACAAGCTCGGTCACTTCGGGCTCTTTTTATCGAACCAACTCCTCGGTACTGGGTTTGTATCTCCGCTCGCTTCACAGGAAAAAAAAAATCCACCGTGGTCCTTTTTTTTCGCTTGAAATATAAATAAACAGATGGAGGAGGAAAAAAAAGTTCAAGTTAGTTATTCATGAAATATTTGTCTCCGGCGTGTCTCGCGTCTCGCGACCTCGCCGACTGGTGCGCGTTGCTCTTCTCTCCTTTGTGTTAATTTCACTCAAATCGAGTTTAATCCGATCGATCCCTCGGCTTGGTCGCGCTCCCGAGTCCTTCCCCCTCCAGACACTCGCTCACCTTCCTCGGCCAGGGGGGGCGCGCTCCCGAGAATCTCTATATGAGAGATAAACAGGCGGCGTGCGCGGTCACTGACCCCGCCGTGCCCGTGTGACGCTCTCTGTGAGTTCTCTATGTGGGATTGTAAAAAAAAAAACACGAATTTGATATTTCACCATTTCATCGTTTCGTTTTTAATGTTTTTTTTTATGGCGAAATGTATGGAAACCCATGAATGCCCGTAACTGCCAGAAAAAAGAGGAACTTTATCAAAAATAATGACTTAGTATCTGTATTTGTGAGGCACTAAGTAATTATTTTTTAAATACTATGTCACTATTTTGAGATACTACATCATTATTTTGAGATACTACGTCATTATTTTAACATAATACTTCATTATTTAAAAATAAGCCATTATTTTGATACAGTTTCAAAATGTTTTGAGATACTACATCATTATTTTGAGATACTAGGTCAATATTTTAGGAGAAGTCATTATTTTGATCATGTTTCTCATTATTTTTGAGATACTGCGTCACTATTTTGAGATAAGACATTTTTTGAGATACTACGTCACTATTTTCATTAAGTTTCTCAGTACTTTGAGATCATTTTTAGATACCAAGTCATTTTTTGAGATACTAAGTCATTCTTTTCTCGTTGTGAGATAATAAGTTATTATTTTTGAGATACTACATCACTATTTTGAGATAATAAGTACTTTTTTGAGGTGCTATGTCAACGTTTCTCACTATGTTAAGATACAAGTAGTCCACAAACCAACGGGTGACGTCACCATGACTACGTCAGCGTTACCACGGGGTCATCCTCAATCATACAATATAAAGTTAAACGAGGAGTTGTTGGTTTAGCCTGACAGATTACATTTACACAGAAAGATTTACAGTCAAGAGCATCCAACGTAAAGTTGGGAGGAATTTGATTTGATTGTTGGAAAGATAACACACACACACACACACACACACACACACACACACACACACACACACACACACACACACACACACACACACACACACACACAAGGTGACGTCGCCTTAGTCCCTGAGGGTTCAGGCCTTAAGGCCTGAGGAGGGACTTTGGGATCCCCCTGCCTTGGTCTTGACTAAGTCTGGGCTGTCCAGAACACTTTGGACCAGAATCTCTGCTGACAGGTCTGCAGTCCCTCGTGTTGAAGCGTGTTGAACCTCATCCACCTGATACATGTTTCATATTTTTCCCTCCAGAGAGACTTTGAGAATATTTCCCTCCCGTTCGGATGGATCCTGGTTTCTGCTCGTTTCACTATGTTTTGAAAATCGACGTGCAGAGACTTGAAGCTTCCCTGAGCGAGTCGATCCATCACCGTGAACATTGTGTCCTCTGTTACTGTAGTTAGTTATGTTATCACAGTGTCGAACATCTCGACTGTTTAATCTGACTGTAAAGCTACAAACACAGATAACTCATTATTCACATGCACCATTTTGATTGACTGTTTGCTCACAGTTGAACCATTGTTTTCTCATCTCAATCGTTTTTGAATGATAACAATTTTGATATCACCTCCTGTTTATCTGCGTTAACACGGACATCATGCAACGCAACTGTGAGCCTAAAGTTTCCACGAGAGGTTTGTCAGGAAACTAACATATTATACCGAGGTCCTGCCCCGTCCTGTTATTTCAGAATAAATATGTTCACTAGTCAACAGAGAAAGACAAATATTATGTAGATCCAGCTTGAATTGTTCCCTGAATTCCACATCTGATGTTCGTCAGTTTAGCAGATAATGTTTCAAGTCAAGTGCGTCGTAGGTTTGTCATCGTATCATTTAGTTTAGTGTGAAACCGGTCGGTGAACGACATCTCTGGTCTAACTCACTTCACCGTGTGTCTGAGGTGAAAGTAACGTCATTTTGTTTTCATCTGAATCTCTTCCGGTTTTCTTTTAAATATTTGCACGCAGAAACCTTCAGACAACATTAAACAAACGTTGTGGCTTCCTGTTTATCACTCATATTTCTAAACATTTAGATTTTAAAAAATATAGAACTCCAACATTGAATAGAAAACCAACAAATGTGTATATTTAACCTCCTGGCCTCTAGGCAGCAACTAAATATGAGATATAACTTACACAAATATGATACATCGGTAAAATACTATACTGCTTAATTCTTTGTCATCAGCTGGAGGATTTCTACATTATCATCGTGTATTTTACCTCAACATCTGCTCAACGCAGTTCTGGTATTATTGGAGCTGAAATCCTGTAGAAAAAAAATCAAAAAGGTCTAATATTTGAATTCTATAATCCAAAATGGCTTCGCCGGGAGGTAGAAACGTTTCTACTCATGTTGCCGTTAGTGTAAAAAATAATGTAATAGTAATAATCAGGGGGACTTCTGCAACTCAAAGAAGGAAAGTTTCATGTGGTGCTCCCGTTTACGGCAGAAATATGTAGTCCCATTAAAAACTGTTGACAGCAAGGTCTGTAATCTATCCAACGGTCTAACAGGGACCGTTTCTGGAAAAAAGATGATACAGTTGATCGTTTTAAATGTCATTTTCCAACCTGCAGGCGCCACAAATTCAAAATATGTGTCAAAATGTCTGCTGTGGAAAAAGGCCATGAGGCAGAAATTGAGACACGTATAAGAAGTGAAGAGTAAAACTAAAAACTATCTGGATTGTTGGATCCAAGAGGATCTAACCGACTCCAGGCGGCAACTAATATAAATCTGATTGTATAGAAGTCTACAGAAAATTACCCTAATTCTCTCAGTAAACATTGTAAATAGGGGTGGGCAAACAAATGGATTCATGTAAAAATCTCAATTCTTATTTTCCACAATTCTAAATCAATTCCTCTCATGCCATGATTTGCCACGTCATCTTTATAAACCCTTAATAAACTAGACCCTGAAGCATGTATGGTTTTGAATCAAAAATTGATTCTGAATCAAATTGTGACCTCAAGAACCGGAATCGAATCGTGAGACGCCCAAAGATTCCCACCACTAATTTTAAACATGAGTTTAAGATGACTTAAATGACACTTAATTGACCTTGAATTACTCTGCTGCACCCACCACTCCTCCACAATCCACATATAGTCACTTCCTGTTACTGGTTGCAAAGCTTCAAAACCATGGTACACAAACCAACGGGTGACATCAGCATGCAATGTCCACTTGTCTATGGTTCCTTCTGGTCACTAACGGTTACAGTGTATATATCTAGGGCTTTTATTGTGAAGTCCTGTGGAGAAAACCTCCAGTGTAAAGGCTTTAACTGTGGTAACTATTTTGGTAGATGTTGTAGAGAAGGGAAACGGTAATAATAGATTATTAATAACTTCCTGCTGGGCAGTGGTGAGAAAGCACATGCACATCCAGCGTAGACCCTCCCTGACTGCATATGAGTTAAAACATGTTTCATTCATTAAGGGGCTCTCGGTCTGGCCGACCTTCATCGGGGAATACAATCTCCACGACCGCTGAAGGTCGAATGGCACGAATCCAAGAGCACACGGCTCCTCGCTGCTCCGATTAATGGATCCATCAGAAAATCAGCGTGTGGACTTGCTGTGATCGATTGATTCAGACAATTAACAGTCGACCCGGCCGGGCAGCAAAACAAAAAACAAGACAGAGATATCTTTGAAGACTGTATTTTTTCCCCATCGCCACATAACCATCAAAATGACATGTTTAGAGTTTAGAATGTTTTATTATAGTTTATTGTGATAGCATTTTAATTTTTTCTCTTTTTTAAGTTTTGTTTTTTCCAAAGAACAAACACAGCAAATAACGTTGGAGGAGGAAGAGGAGGAGGAAGATGAGGAGCGAGAGAGGAGGAGGGCCACATAGATAAGATAGCTAGATCGATCCATAGATAGACAGATAGATGCATCAGGTTTGGCTTGATCTACCCTCCCTGGAACCACACGCACACACACACACACGCACACACAGACTACATTTTGCTTTACAAAAAATAATCAGCATCAGAATAAGATTAATAAATGTGAATATATCTAGAAATAAAAAAAGAAAGATACGAGGAACACACTGCAGACAGCTCGGTCAAATAAGCTGAAATATACGTATGCATCATCTCTGTGTGTGTGTGTGTGTGTGTGTGTGTGTGTGTGGACTTCTAATGCCCCGATTCAGACACAAAACTCAAACTTGCCCCGTTTCTATGACTCTCTGCATGTTTAATGCATCGTCAGCTAGCTAGCTCGTTAGTGGTAAAATGCCTACCTGCAGAGGGAGAAAAAAAGGTGGGTTCGATTTTAGCAGCTGTCCAAATCTCTCGGGGGAGGGGGGGGGTTAAGGCAGGCAGCTGATATCAGGACAGATTATTGGGGCTTACTTGAATCTCTTCTTCGACAGGTAAACACAATAATTTGGCATTAAAAATGGACAGAGCTAACGCACAGAGAGAAGTGTGGATGAGAAGGAAGGATGAACAATAAGTAACTGTAAAATATGATCAGAACAGTAAAATGGTGCCGATTACATGGGGGGGGGGGGGGGGGGGGATCTCGAAGCAAAAAAAAACAAAAACATCGCAGCAGTCATGGATCAAGCTCTAAACAGCATACAATATATATCTGACAGCTAATTCGTCGGGGGAATCTTTGCTCACTTAAAAAAAGAAAAGAAAAAGGGAGACGCCGTGAGGTTTTTATTGGAGCCGGTTCTCCACCAGGGTCTTTGAATGCCTCTTCACGGCCCCGTTAACAACCTGTCATCTTTCTCGTCACTTAAAAACCAAAAGGCACCGCCGGCCTGAACGCAACGGGGCGGCTCGGTGCCTTCGGGTTTAAATGAGGATTGTTTAAAAGCTGCTCGAAGGTCCAGTACGGTGTTTTCGTCCCCTGGTGAAGAAACGTGACGGCAACAACACACCGGGCTTCACCGTAAAACAAGCCAAAAGAAAAAGCTACAGGAACTTAAAGAGCCATATATATACAGAGACGAGCCCGATACATATCATTAACAAAAAATCCTCTTTTTTTAACTTCTTAACTTCATAATGGCGGCCACTGCTCTCAGTTTCCCTCAACATTTCTTTAACGTTGTCGTTCCCAAAAGGATCCATGTTCACGCTCAACAGTTTGGTCTTTTATTCTCTCTCCAGACAATTTAAAACACTTTTTAAGCCACAACCAGTTTGTAGTGTTCATTAAATACAAATGCAAGTCAACAAAAAAGGGACACAAAGACAAAGAGAGAGAACAAAACATGACGGAAAGAAGGGAAAGGGAAGTTTGCTATTTATGGACAGTTTTTATGGACTGGAACGCCTCCTGCACAGACTGGAATACCTATATGGTTGCTATAGATACAGGCACGACATGGAAACTGACTCAGCGTGCAGGAACACGTCCTGCTATCATCGCGCCGCGTGATTTTCGTTAAAACATGTACAAATGTGTGTATAGACACAACATGGCGCATGTTTTATTCCATGCAGTCGGTTGTTAAAGAGTGTTATCGTCACTGAACATACACTCTGGAATATCACATCCTCATGAATTAAGAGGAGTGGGTTAAATTAATTCATTCTTCATATTCTAGCATGTTTTAACTTTTAAATAAAAAGATAAAAATCCATTTATCTAACCCAAAGAAAACCTAAACCTGCAGGTGAAGCTGACTGGGTCCTTCTAAGACTGTAGGAAACCAGTTTGACTTATGGGGACGCTCAGCTATCGTCAGGGGCTTAAAGACATGGCTGAGAGAGAGAAAGAGAGGAGGAGGGAGAGGTTAACAAACTGTTAGTGAGTCTGGACAGTTCTGTAGAAACGCAAGGGACAGTCGGAGAGGGCGAGAAGGAGGAGGAAGGGTCGGGGTTGGAGGAGGAAGAGGAGGTGTGTTCTGGAGCTTCAGCAGCAGCCTCCTCCAGCATGTTGGCCTCCCTGACTACCGGACAGTGTGGAGTTGGTGGTGGGATGCTGGGGTCCGATCTTAATGCCGTTCGCCTGTGTGGAGACAAAGACAGCGGAAATTAGATAGAAATCAGGAACAAACGGCTCAACGAAACAAAAAAAGATGAAGAATAACTAGAAAAGCACATTTCTGAAGAAACCTTTGTGTGAACTCTGAAAAGCTGGTTTTATTCACAGACTGTAAGAAGGCCGACGTCATCAGGGTGACGTCTTTGGACCATCATTTACTAAATGAACATCATGCTGTATTGAAGAAGACGAAAGATTGAGACCATAAACTCATGTTAACAATGTTTACCGAGATTAAAAAAATAAATAAATCAAGAGTCGACCCCTGATGGCCAGCAAGGAGAATGACAGTTTACGGCACTTCAGCTTCACTTCTAAGACGATGACAACAACACAACAAGCTAACTGATGGGGCCGGCGGTAGATCAGCTACGTCTGTGTCCTGAGTTAAAATGAACGTTTTTGTAGAGTCTTGTGGGTTTGAGGAGAGCAACGATAACAGCTTCAGTTCCACGTCTGATGGTAAACGGTGAAAACATTCTACATATTAGTGTACGCTTAAACTGAAGTCTTTTAGCATCTTAGCAGCTCCCGTCTACTGGAGGAAACATACTGCTGATGGAGAAACCCCTTGTACAGCCGCTCTTCAAAAACCCTGAACCATCCCTTGAACACTGAGCACCGCCGCCGCCGCAGGTGCTCCTATTAGATCACATGACGGAGGAAGCAACAGGTGCTGCTGCGCCGCACAAAGGCAGGGAACCACCGGCAGCACTCAAGGACACGAGGAGGAAAAAAATACAAGCACTTAAAAAAGAAGAGAAACGGAGAGAGAGAGAGAGGCAGGTGGTGGTAGAGAGACATTGCACTTTCATGTTGCTCTCCCTCTCTCTCTCTCTGTGTGTAATGTACTGCTCACTTTCCCCTCTGTGTTTCATCATCGTCTCTCTCTCTCAGCCTCTGTATATATTTATATCTCCCCCTCCTACTCAGTAGCTGGAGTGCCTCTGGGAAACTCTGTATGCCTTTAAATCACATTTATTGAGCTGAGGCCATGTGTGTGTGTGTGTGTGTGTGTGTGTGTGTGTGTGTGTGTGTGTGTGTGTGTGAGTGTGTGTGAGAGTGTGTGAGAGTGTTTTCTCATAGTGGCTGCCAACATTTCTGGTGGGGCTTCCCTCTCCCTCAGCCAGTCAGCTGATGTGGTTTGGCTGGCCGTCCTGCCTTTACTCCGTCTTACTGTTACTAATAACAAAAACACTGGCTGGCTGGCTGACTGACTCTGTTCCCGTCTGACTCACGGTTTGGACTCGCCGGCTGGCTAAAAGGGGCCGGATATGCTCCACACACAGACACACGGTTCTGTTTAAATGCCTTCTGCGTTCACACATTTGTTGGCACATGTGGTCCAGGTCTACAGGCTGCACCCGGACCGGTTCCATGTGGACCGCGAAGGCGCTCACATCAGGATTTACGATGCGGCCAATAACAAAGGGTTCCCAGTATAAGTCAAAGGTCAGATTCCCCGACTGTTTCCTGACTTTCACTGATTTTATAAAGTATTTTACTATTTTATTTTTGAATTACACATTCATAAAGTTGTGATTCATCAACGTAAAAATCGTATGCCAAGCTGCTGTGTTCACATTAAAACCAAATAATTTTTCACGTGGCGTGATTGCATTCAAAGTCATTATGAAGACGGGAATAGATGCGTTAAAATATTTAAACAAGAGCGACAAATTAGCATGACATTGTGTCTTTAAATCCTCTCAGCGTTGAGATTGTTCTCCTGTCGTCAAGGCAACAAATCACACGTGAGGACCTTTTTAAATGAGTTTGTGGTCTCTTGACCCGCTATGAGAACTACAAGTACAGAAGCATATCAGTGCAGCTGCAAAAGCACATAATTACCCTTACAACCACAACGGCCGACAGAGGTCGGGACGGGACGATAGATTGGGATAAAAACACTCACAATAATAGATTGTGGTGAATTTCCATTATCAGGATAGTCGTAAATATCACAAGTAAAAATACAGGAAACAAATATATATATATATATATATATATATAAAAAATATATATTTTATCCTTTATTTATGCAGGAAGACTTTATGATTAATGATCATCTGATGCTGGATTATTTGATGTTATCTGTGATGCAATAAAATTATTTATTTATGTCTCCAGACTCGATATAAATCTGACAAATCTGTTAACAAGGAAAAATGAGCTTTTGGAAAACACTCAAATGCAAAGTTAAGAAGCTGTAAATCAGTACAGCTGATCACACAATACAGGGATTCATGTTGTCAGATCAACGTCTTGATGCTGGAGAATGTGTTTAATGAGAACAGCTTTGGTTTTTTTTAAACTGCGTGGAAGGAGATTTTTTTACGTGGTTTTATTATCTGCGGTTTTTAATTTTGATCGTGGACGCAGTGTGATGAACAGCTGCTGGCAAGTGCACACTTGCCGACAGGCTCGGTGTCTTGGCTTTCCTGCCTGGATAACTGCTCCGCTGAGAAGATAACCATCTGGTTGACTGGAGAGCAAACTTACTGACTGGCTGGATAGGAAGCTCACAGAGCGACCGACTGGCTGGCTGAGTGTTTGTTTTCTTACTGAATGACTGAGACCTTGTGGGATGTGAGGAATTTATGAGCTGGCGAGATGCAGAGAGAGAGAGAGAGAGCGAGAGGGAAACGGAGCAAAGGAAGGAGGAAGGAAGGCAGTGAGTTTTGCTCGGCTGGAGTCAAAGGAAGCAGAGAAGAAGAGGGAGAGCTCACCACACACACAGCGCTGGGAAACTACACAAAAAAGGAGGAGAAAAGAAGAAAGGGTGGAAGAGAGGAGAGGAGAAGGAGAAGAGAGTCTCACCTCGTTGTTGATATCAAACACTCCCTCCTGGATCTTCTCATAGATCTCCTTGGCTGTGTTGATGAAAGCCTGAATGGAGACAAGAAGGGACAAAGACGGGCTCAATCCATGTTATTTGTACGTCGACGCAAAACACAACCAGTTCCACCACGACTCATCAAGGAAGCAAGACGCTCAGAAAAGAAGCCCGAGTTTTGTTTGGACTTAAAGACGGGATGTAAAGCCTTTAAATAAGTAAATATCCTCGCTGAACGCCATCGGCAGGGCTTTCACAGCGTTTACTGGGCCCAGTTAGAAGAAGCAGAAACCCTTCAGAGCAGATTTGCTTCTTTTTGTCGACAGCTGCTCTGAGAATAAGATCTGAGCACAGCACACAAAGACCTCACGCAATCTCCTCATGTTTTCTTTACACGCACACGCACACACACACACACACACACACACACACACACACACACACACACACACACACACACACACACACACACACACACACACACACACACACACACACACACACACACACACACACACACACACCTTCCTGACAGCACCGTGAGGATCAAGGATGTTAGAATAAAGTGGAATTAAGCTGCCTGAGCTCCTCGTCTGTGACCGTGATATCGATGCGTTTGTCTCCAGGGACGAGTCTCTTAGTGTTTGTGTCTCGAGGGTCTAAACTGGAGAGCAGACTTGTTGTGCACTCGGTGTGATCTTCAGTCTGCGGCGGAACAATGAAACGGCACCACCGGCGGCCTCCGCAGACAACCTTGTCAGGCCAAGAAGAAGTGCCTCTCTCTCCAGCAGAGTCATTAAAGATCTGAAAATACGTCCTGAACTTCTATCTGACACCCAGCCTGAAAATAGACCGAGGAGGAGCCCAAGGGTGCTCTCTAGTGCACTCTGTCCTCTTTCCCTCCTTCAACGTGTCACTTCATCCCTTCATCCTTCACAGTTGCTTTCTTTGAATTTCTTAGAAAATCAGATGTGTGTGTTCGTGTGTGATGACGTGAGAAAATGAAACATGAGGCAAAACACAGAGAAGGAAAGGAGAGACTACCGAAGAGGCCGTCGGCATAAAAACATAGTAAATGTGTAGTTTTCAAACACTTACAAGCTGCAAGAGAATCAGTGTTTCTAGACCAGAACATCTCATTTGCCACAGCAAAGTCAACAGTTTTCAGTTATCGGTGCATCAACATATTAAAAAAAAGTATTTATCTGCTATCTGCAGCTCTTAAATTTAAATGAAATCAATACTTTAAAAATCGAATACAGTGCATAACCTGAGTGTCCATTAAAGTATTATGATGCATGTCTAAATATGTATAGAAAGTTCAAACAGGCAGAAACACTGGTTTCTGTTCATGGCCCAAAGAAAGACATGGAAGACATACGTTTAATATTAAGATATTTTCTTCATGGCCTCAGGGCCCACTTAAAAGATAATGATGTAAATATGTGTCCAATATTAAGATGCAACAAACAAAAATGGTAAAATGATGGTTTCTGTGCCGAGACGTTAAGAAAGAGACAATTACACTTAATTTAGGTGGCATCTAGTTTTTAAATTAGGACGTTTTTTAAGCCATTT
This sequence comes from Eutrigla gurnardus, assembly GCF_963514095.1. Lineage (NCBI taxonomy): Eukaryota > Metazoa > Chordata > Actinopteri > Perciformes > Triglidae > Eutrigla > Eutrigla gurnardus. Next base: position 30,589,745 of record NC_139918.1, on the reverse strand, counting down.
AAATAAAAGGAATGGGCCGTAGGTTGACCCCCCAAGGATGAGACGAACAGTAACTAGTACTAATAATAATAACAATAATAATAATGATAATAATGAGGAGACGAGGACAGAGAGTTGAAGAGATGGAAAAAGTTCAGCAAAAAATGAGAAGATAAGTGAAAAAAATAGCAATGAAAACAGAAAAAATAAATTTGTAGCAGCTGAGGAAAAAGGATTCAAGGAAAGGAGGATGTAAGGAAAGAAGAAAGGAGGGACCATCCCATCAGCCCGGTGTCCACCCACAGACCCTGACGACAAACACAGCGCACTGATTGGCTGCTGGGTGTCGCTGAGGGGAGGCGGGGCGGAGGTTATGAATATGTATGAACTATAACTGGTTGATATACTGCTGGAGAGAGAAAAGGGAGATGATGGAGAAGAGGGGAGGAAGGAACCGAGGGAGGAGGGGGGGGAATGAATGGAAGGGGGGCAGGAGGATGTGGAGGAGAGAGGGGAGGAAGACATGCTGTTGGAGGAGGGGGAGGAGGATGTGGATGGAGAAGTGGGAAGAGGGGGGAGGGGGACGTGGATGGGAGGGAGGTAAAGAGCAAATGATGGACGTCGAGGGATGAGGAGGGATGGAGCGAGGAGAGATGAAGGGAAGGGAGGAGAGGAGTGGTATCAGGAGGATTCAGAGGACAGTAATGAGACAAATTAATCATACCACACACACACACACACACACACACACACACACACACACATACACACACCTCCCCCCTCATCTTAACCCCAGAGAGAGCTCTACTCAACACTGGTGTGTGTGTGTGTGTGTGTGTGTGTGTGTGTGTGAGCAGCATGATATAGGCCAGTGAGGGTAGAAAAAAAAAAATCAATGTAAACAAACACTCTCTGGCTCTCCCTCTCTCTGCAGTGCCCCTGGCTGCCATGCTGTGCGGTGTAGGATGGGATTATTTACGTGATTGGATAATGGAGAAAGGGCTCCCCCGGGACAACGCCACGCATTCATTACACGCAACAGCATCAGGGGCGTGGCTCGGCGAGGGGCGGAGCGGCGTGCTAACTGTCGAGCCGGCGAAGGGACGGGCTCGAGCGTGGCCGGCGACCCATGACGTCGCAGGTAAGCGGTCAGGTCGACGGGGGGTTGGCTCTGGTCCAATCCAGCGGGAGCATTTAAAACGCCATCAATACCATGAAGTACATTAAACGGCGACGCCAGCACATTACATTGATCGGATTTATTTATTTATCATCCATCACGGCTCGGTTCACCACGACGGCTGTGTGGTATTTATGTGTTAAAAGGGACAGCTCACCCCCCAAAAATCAAAGATAGACGTTAAATACATATTGATCAAGCTAGATGGTTCCAGTGTGAGCTGCAGATATCGCCTGTAGAAACCTCAAAAGCGCCGTGTCTTTCCCCCACAGACCTTGTTGTGAGCAGTTTCATGTTTGCATTTATAACACCAAACACAGAGGGAACCCAAGTTCCTGGTCTGCTCCACATTTCTGCCTAAAGTCTTTTACGGCTGTTTTTTTCTCTCCACTGTCGCGCTGTAACTCTTGATTCTGATGATGTTGGGACTGAAAGGTTATGTCGGCGTAGTGCTCCAAACAAAATGGAGGATAAACTTCAGCTACAGACGTCAGCGGCAGTGCTAACCTCTTTCTAATTCTGTGGTGGCTCTCGTTACAAGAAGATATTAATGTGAGAGGAAAAGGCTGGTCCCCTTAGTTGACCTCCAAGTGGAATGGTATATCTATAGAATAGACAGACAGTTGGAGTTTATAGTATTTGGGGAATCAGATGGGTTCAGGTTCATTATTATTTTTTTATTATTTATTTCAACCTTTAAAATGTGTGTCAAAGTGAGCCATATAAATTAATTATTATTAGGTGAGCTGTAAATTAGTGAGGTGATGCTAAAACAATGAGACGCAATTTCCTGCTTTTTATAAGATCAAACAACTGGATCCTTTCAAACAAAGGCTGAATTAAAGAGTATGTCAGTACTGTGTGTGTGTGTGTGTGTGTGTGTGTGTGTGTGTGTGTGAGATTACCTCCTCTACATTAGAGGCAGTCTTGGCTGAAGTCTCCATGAATATGAGGCCATGTTCTCTGGCAAAGGCTTCACCTTCCTCTTTCTTCACCTCTCTCCTGGACTCCAGGTCACTAAAACACACACAAACATTAAGAGTCAGTCAAACATAATGGAGGTAGTCAGAAGTCCAGGAGGACACCTGAACAGGTGAGCAGCAGGAACAGTCCCTGAGATTCTGTGATATGAACGATCACTTTTCTCTCAGGAATGAAAACAGAATGTGAACTGATGACATCACTGATACTAGTAGCTCAAGATGACTAAAAAAAAAAACAACTAAAAAAACACACACGTAGCGTTGTCAGGACGATAAAGGATTGTAATCGCATCAACGATAATGGTGAATTTTAATGACCGGGATAATTGTAAATATCATCATGAGTGAGTCATATTATTTACACTTATTTCACTGTTCACTAAAAAAGTGACACAATAAAACTATTATTTTCTTAATAAAATGTAAAGTGATTCCAGTTTTAAGCACGTTTTGAACAAACTGCTGTACAAACAGCACAACGCTCTTAGAGACCCCGTTGATGGACCAGTTTTGTGGAGGACAGGAAGTAACCATCTCTGTAACGCATCTCACCTCTTGTTGCCAATGAGCATGATGACCATATTGGAGTTGGAATGTTGGCGAGCGTCCTCTAACCAGGTTGTCAAGTGGTTGAACGTGTCCCGTCTGTCGAAACAAGCACAGAAGGTAGTTTCAATCATTTTTTCACCACGGAGCTTTAAAGCACACACTGATGCGAGTTCACTGTCCTCGAGCTCAGTTTGAGATATGAATAAGATAATAAACTTTATTTATTCAGCACCTTTGATTACATAAACTGCAGCTCAATGTGCTTTAAAACAACAAATCAACAATACAGGTATTATAACAGAATGCAAAGCGAGAAAGCAAGCAAATAAAATACATTTTAGAACACTGTAATGTCACCTGTGTGCCTCGATATTTGAAATAATGTAAAAAATGTCACCTAACGAGGTCAGAGCTAAGATCCTACTTCTGGGGAACATGAATATCCACAGAAAACCACCAGGCCAATCGAGAGAGCTGGTGGAAAAGAGGTTTTGACCTGATTGTGGTTCTGGAGGAAAGGTCAGAACGTCATGACAGTCATTAAGAATCAACCTCTGGGGACCATGAAGATCAATAACAAATTTAAGGTCAATCTGGCCAGTAGTTGTCAATATATTTTGCACTGGATCATTACGGTGGAATTGATGGACCTGCTGCTGGAACGGCTTGAAAAGAGAAGCAGCTAATACCCAATTATTTGTCTAAGGTGGATCAGATCTTGGGTGGATCAGATCTTGGGCGGAACAGATCCGCTATCCAATCTCAAAGACCTTTGTGTAAATGCAACCTAGAAGCATTCAAGACGGACTGAAACCAGATTCCTCCGGAGGTCCCAGAGTGAGATCTGCAGGTCAACATTTCACTTCCTGTGAAATATCTCAGAATGTCCTTGAGGGATTCTGGTTTGGTTCGGACATTCATGGTCCCCAGACGGTGGTGTTCCTCTGACTTTTACACCATTAATTCCTCTACTATTGGATGGATCGCCATAAAATCAGGTTCAAACATTCAGGTCCGTTACGATAAAATCACGTTGGTGATTCATAACGTTTAATCTTCATCATCAGGTCATATTTTTTGTGGTTAAATACTTGACCATCATGATGAGGATAGATGTTGAACATGGTAAACATTACACCTGCTCAACATAATGCATGATACAATTTTATCATTCAATCCAACTTCACAGTTTTTCTGAATGCAGCGCGTGTCAGCGTCCGTATGATTGGTTTGTTACCTTGTGATGTCATAGACTAGCAGAGCTCCCGCTGCTCCTCTGTAGTAAGACCTGGTGATGGACCGGAACGACTCCTGACCAGCCTGCAGAAACACATACATATATTAATAAACAGAGATTGAAATCTGAATTATTGAACTGACCACAGAAAATGAATGCTGATCCCATGGGGGGTTTTTTTTAGCAGCCCTGCTGGAGTCGGATACTGGCTTAAAGGCCTCATCTTTCAGTCCTAAAGGTCATCCTCCCAACAGAGTCGTGTTTATGTAGATAATCCCAGATAATTCTGTACATAGATTGTATATAAGAAGAGCATGCAGTCATCGTGACTTGCTTTATGGTCTATTTGACTCTAAATGGACCATCATTTATGAAATGAACATCATGCTGCATTGAAGAAGACTTGAAACTAGAGATTGAGATAATAAATCAAGTGAGAAGTCATTTTCTCAGACTTCTATACAATCAGAAAGGAGTTGCCCCCTGATGGCGAGCAGAGAGAACGACAGTTTAAGGCACTTCAGCTTTGGCTTCACTGTTCATAACCAAAAGTTGCCGGCTGGTTCTGGACTAGATGTCGACTGGTTCTGTACTAGATGTTTGCTGGTTCTGGACTAGATGTTTGCTGGTTCTGGACTAGATACCGGCTGGTTCTGTACTAGATGCTGGCTGGTTCTGGACTAGATGTTTGCTGGTTCTGGACTAGATACCGGCTGGTTCTGTACTAGATGTTTGCTGGTTCTGGACTAGATGTTTGCTGGTTCTGGACTAGATACCGGCTGGTTCTGTACTAGATGCTGGCTGGTTCTGGACTAGATGTTTGCTGGTTCTGGACTAGATACCGGCTGGTTCTGTACTAGATGTTTGCTGGTTCTGGACTAGATGTTTGCTGGTTCTGGACTAGATACCGACTGGTTCTGTACTAGATGCTGGCTGGTTCTGGACTAGATGTTTGCTGGTTCTGGACTAGATACCGACTGGTTCTGGACTAGATGCTGGCTGGTTCTGGACTAGATGTTTGCTGGTTCTGGACTAGATACCGGCTGGTTCTGTACTAGATGCTGGCTGGTTCTGGACTAGATGTTTGCCAGGTCTGTACTAGATGTCGACTGGTTCTGTACTAGATGTTTGCTGGTTCTGTACTAGATGTCGGCTGGTTGTGGACTTGATGTCGGCTGATCCTCTACTAGATGTTTGCTAGTTCTGGATTAGATGCCAGCTGATCCTGTACTATATATTTGCTGGTTCTGGACTAGATGCCGGCTGGTTCTGGACTAGATGTCGGCTGATCCTGTACTAGATGTTTGCTGGTTCTGGATTAGATGCCAGCTGGTTCTGGACTAGATGTTTGCTGGTTCTGGATTAGATGCCAGCTGGTTCTGGACTAGATGTTTGCTGGTTCTGGATTAGATGCCAGCTGGTTCTGTACTAGATGTTTGCTGGTTCTGTACTAGATGCTTGCTGGTTCTGTACTAGATGTTTGCTGGTTGTGGACTAGATGTCGGCTGGTTGTGGACTAGATGCCGGCTGGTTCTGTACTAGATGTTTGCTGGTTCTGGATTAGATGCCAGCTGGTTCTGGACTAGATGTTTGCTGGTTCTGGGCTAGATACCGGCTGGTTCTGTACTAGCCCTGATTCTGTAGTCCCACTCCAGGTTTTCAGTTGTCTGGGGAGAAGACGGGACAGTGCAGAGTCTGTAATTGGACACAATGGACTTCTCTCTTTCTTCCTCTCTGCTCCTGATTAAAACCTTCTCAGTTTCTCTATTTATGAACAACATGGAAGGTCACATCAGCTGTGGTGTCATACGGATTAAACCCGTAGCGTTGTGGTATAAACAGGCTGTTTAGGTCACCTTGCTCGTCCTCTCCCTCTTCCATTATCCCCCCTCATTGTCTCACCTCCACCGTCTCTTCCTTGCATCGCTCATCTTTTCATTCTTTCGATGAAATGCCAGGCCTCCACGCTTTCCATCCCTCTTTTCCCCACCCAGCGCTCCTACCAGCCCCCAACCGCGACTATTCACCCTCTGTCTCCGTCCCCATGTACAGTAACAATGTTGTCTGTGTTCGGCCGAAGCCAGAGGAGAAAACAAAACGCCACTATCCCAGCAGCTGCAGCGCCGCTCTGACCTCATCCCAACAACCAGACAGTCAGTCAGAAATGCAATCAGTGGGTGAATCATTAGCCAAGTCAGAGGGCCGGGCTACCAGTTTGTCACCAAGGCAACCCAGCCTGGTTTGTCCCTGAGTCAGAGAACTAGTCATCCAGTCACCGATCCGGTTGGTTAAGACGGCGGTAACTGGTTCAACCAGTCAGTGAACCAAACCGCCAGTTAAATGGCCACGAGAAGAGCCAGTCACTGGGGGAGCGGTGGACCAGTGAGTAATGCTATTAGTGAATAAATGATAAATAAGGGTGAAAGAGAGGGAACGCTGTGTCTGCCTGCCATCTGCTCTACAAGCTCACATGCAGTCACACTAATTCATATGGCATGCGACCGCATCCTACAGCCTTTTGGTGGTGGTGGCGTTATTTTGTACAAGTCTGGTGAGTAGGGATGTCACTGGTTCACCCTTACTTGAGAATATTTTGGACCGGTTAATTTACAGTCTGTATGTTAATTAATTTAAAGGTAAATGAGTGGAGCTGGACAATATATGATTATTCATCAAAAATATTTTGTGAAAGTGTTTGGTAAAATAATATCATCATATTTGATTTTGTTTACATCACCAGTCCTATAAATGAGTATTGTAAATCAGAATGGATGCATCTTATGGTCAGCCTTCATACAGACTGCTGATCAAACCATTTACTAACAATATCAGCTGAAAGCCAACGGAGGATAAAATTAAAAAAGGGCAACACAAAAGATAGATGTAATGGAAAATGTGGGGCCTGAAACTCAACGTGTCAAGCCCCTCTTATATTTTGCATCACTTTGGCTGTTGGCTGGCTATTGGAGGCTAAATTAACAGATACCAGTAAGCACTGCTGGTTTTCACTTTCATCATCTCATCAGGGACTAAAACACCAGGACGACCAGGTGAGGACAGTTTTGAGAACAGGACTGACTGTTTTTCCGTAGAGCTCTACCTCCACCTGCTGGTCGGCTGGTTAACTGCATGGACAGGAAACTACAGTTCACTAACACCACGGTCAGAACAGCTTTATCTTTTTGAGTTTTCATGTATTTTGAGGGATTTGTGTGAAGCTGAAACTCTCCTTAACAGCATGAACGCAATATGAAAGATGTCGGTAAACTGAGTACAACATTTAAGCCTTCTCGTCATTGAACTAGGCTCAAGTATTTTATTTTCAAGCTCTAAGATTAAAATTAATTCAGATTCATCAATGAAAACAGACTTTCTGAAGACTTTTTCAGATTCATATTAACATCAAAATTATTTATAATTTAAGAAATTCATTGTTGCAGAACCACAGGTTCAAGCTAAGTTAGAGACCTCTAAGAGCTTAATTTCTGAGACATCCATGATATTCATCCATTTAAGATGTGTTCAGTGTTTTTACATAAAAGCCTCTTATAAAAAAATATAAAATATATACCGTATCCCAGATCTGCAGTTTGATCTGTTTGCCATCTATAGTGATCATCCTCGCTCCGAACTCCACACCTGAACACACACACAAAGAGAAGAAAGTGAATTACTGAGTCAGCTGGATCTGGATCCATCTGGATTCTGGTGTGAAGCTGTCAATTACAAGGTAGCCCCGCCCTAAAGCATCCCCTGCTTTATAGTCTGTTTGACTCTAAATGGACCATCATTTACAAAATGAACATCATGCTGGATTGAAGAAGACTTGAAACTAGAGATTGAAACCATAAACTCATGTTTACAATGTTTACTAAGATAATAAATCAGGTGTGAAGTAGGATCATTTTCTCATAGACTTCTATACAATCTTAGAGGAGTCACCCCCTGATGGCCAGCAGAGAGAATGACAGTTTAACAAACTTCAGTTTTGGCATCAGTTCTCAGAACCGGCATGTGATGTTCTGAGTTCAATGTGATTTGATCCGTCTGAATGTCAGACCTATGACAAGTTAATTTTTTCTTATCTTATCTGAAACAACATAATCTTGTGCGGCCATAAAGCTTCATGATATCAGTAACTTACAGCTAGAACATGAACAACCAGCCACAGTTAATTACTTTTAATCAGCTCCACATTTTCAGCCCGTTAGCTGTACTTATTTTACACTGCTTTCCAATGAGAGGCATGTGTGTTAGTTTCTAAATGATATTCTAAACATTTAAAAAAGTGATGCTGCTGTTTCAGTGCTGAAGATGCAGATGACAGGCGCTCTTACCGATAGTGAGATCGTGAACTGGCTGAAACCTCTTGTCTGTGAACTGTAGTAATAGACATGACTTCCCCACACCTGAAAAACAAAAAACAAAACACACACACCACATTAAAGAGGGTCTAATGCAGCAATCTGAGCCGGGATTACAGAGTCTCACATACAAGCATGAACACACTGATATGTGCTGAGAATAAAGCACCACACAGGACAGCATCATTATGAAATTAACTTTCCCAAGCTCTGAACTCCCACACAGAGCAGAGACGTCCTGTTGTCTGCAGGAAGTTACAGATATGCAGCAATAATTAACGTCTTAAACATACAATTCTAAACTGACACTCAAATTCAATGTGGCAACGATGGAGTCACGAACAACCCCAACATGGAGCTTAAACACTAACCTAGCTTCGGCCAAACGTCAACTTTAAATTACTTTTATTACTTTTAGTAATTCGATCTAAAACTACAACACAGAGCAGGATTAGATTATGGTGCCTGATAATTAAAGAGCTTCATGAAATACTTGTGTGGCAAATACATCATGCCTGAGAAACCACCAGAAAACAAACAACATTTTGCTGTTCCTTCCTTGACACGTAGAAGCATCAGAAACACACTCAACAGGTTTGGTGCAGCAGCAGCTCCACCGCAGCCCAGTATTTCCCCACACACGGGCTTTACTTGGGCCGACCGTCCAGGTGTACCAACGGCCGCCTAAGCCGTTAACTTCCACCATAGTGAAACAACAAACTAGCATAGCCTGACTGAGTGAATCTGCCTCCTGGAGTCCCCAGAAACTGAAGGAGTGGATGAGACTTCCACAGGTCAAATCATGCTATTAAAATGTACATTTTTTTTTTACTCACTCAGTTCGAGAGACAGCCCACTGAGCTACAGCTCGTGCAGTTGATGTGTGACGTTTACATTGCAGAATAAACCACTGACTGGAAGGACATTATGTCATCGTGATTCAACTTAATGCAAGAACAGTTACACGTTTTCTTTGCATAAAAAGACATTTCCACTACAAATTGATGCATTAAATGTCACCAGAATGAAGGGAAATGAAGTGTCTGACACTCAAACCTTTACGTGAGAAACACAGCAACCTGTTTTCAGGTGAAGGTCTACACTGAACACCTCTACAAGCATTTTCATTTTCAGTATACGTCTCGTGACTACCAAAACAATAACACTGTGTTACAATGCTTTGTTGGTGGCACCAACATTAACATGGACCATGACGATGTTACGATGACGATACGTATTGTGGCTTTCTGAAATGTGATGGAAGATTCTGCCTAACACTTCGAAAAAGACAGTAAAACTAGCTCCAGTGTTTTGTGGTGCGTGTTTATACTAGGCATTACGGTATGAGCGTGTAAGAACTGATGTAAAAAAAAAAAGCGACCTTCTGGAGAACATGATGGGAAATTATGTCTGTCGATCATTAATATAGAAATAATAATTAAAATACAATAAAATAAATAATTTATTAAAATACTGCGTGCAACTGTATTTCTGAAATAATGTGAATAATAAGTCAGAGTAAATAATAAAGACAACATTTGTGTCAGATGGGAGGAGGATGGGAGATGATGGGAGGAGGATGGGGAGGATGGGAGATGATGGGAGGAGGATGCAGGAAGATGGAGGAGGATGGGGGAGGATGGGAGATGATGGGGGAGGATATAGGAGCATGCTAATGAGATGTCCAGAAAGACAAGCTGACAGACATTCAAGGAGGTGACAGAGAGGGACGTGGTGGTCCTTCTCCTTCATGGTTTCCAAGGGTTACCATTGCCAGGCAGCGGCGTTGCTAGGTGATGACGATAAGAGATGGAGGGATCACGAGGAGGGCAGCTTTATAGAGGTGTAACAAACAGGTCATCTTCACATCCATCACACCTGCGTGTGCGGTCAACAGACAGCTGCTTGTAATACTCCACTCAGTGTCGACCACAGAGGAAGCGTGACGCCAGTTAGCTTCCATCAGCAAGACCAAATATTTAAAAAAAACTGCCAAAATAATTGCGATTCACAATATTTTCCTGATAATCATCAACATATGCATAAAACTCTTAAAATGGCACTAAAACATCCTGGTATCACTTTAGATTTAATTAAGAAACAAGTACTATTACTGCGTCACAGATAAGACACAGATCTATTTAGTGAATGTCCTTTTTAGTGAAAAACAATCAAATAATCTTAAATAATATGACCATGAATCATAAGGTCTCCCTGCATACATACCCTGACAGCGAGCTGGACAGCTTTTTAAAGTCACTCATGATGATATTAACGATTATACACAATCTGTGATTCTAGCATTTCACAGCTGCCTGTCTAGTAAAAGCTGTGACGCCTGTGGTACAGAGCATGGTGAACAGGCAGCCCACAATCACAACCGGCTGCCTTCAAATTGTCAGTGGTGACAATCGGTCATAATTAGTGGAGAACTGTGTTTTAAAGTGCAGCCTCAACAAGCAAAAGGTAAACAGCCTACAGAGTCTAGCCTTAAAACACAATGGAGATTTCAGAGTCTTTCAAAAAAAGAAAAAAGAAAATCTATTGAATGTAATGTAGTTTTAAGTCGAGGCTTTCAGCCCGGAAAGTCAATGATGGCAATCTAGCGTTACCTATTAACAGAATAAGACATCCATAGGATTTCAGCAGGTCACTTACAGCAGGCACCTGGAGCTTAGCCAGGTCAACACTGAAGTCCCTGATGAGGAATCTGACAGGATGTCCATCCTCCTACAGTTAGGACTATTGAAGCGTCTTCAACAGGGATGTCATGAGAACCAATACAGCGATACCAAGTGAATGCCAGAATTATGAAAATGTGACATTTTTCAACGGTATCGCAGGCGAAATCCTAAAGGATCCTGAATCCTAAACTCACAGTCAAAATGTCCAGAGGATGCATCCCATTCTTCTCCTTGATAATTCTACATTGTGGACAACAGCTCAACATCTGTGTGGAAACCGGTGGTTTAAGACGGCATATGACAGTTTAAGATGGTATATAGCGGCAGGGTTGTGGGGTTGGCCGTGCTGGCACATATGTACATTATTCTCTCTCGTTGGCATGCCTTTTCTCCTGCAATAGATTCATATTCAAATGAATATTGTTACAGGATTCGTTTTTTTCATAGTTGCATCAACTGTCACATATTAAGTTAAAATACCCCAAAGAGCTGTGGTTTCCTCGGAGTAATATCTGTGCTTCCTGCTACCTAGTTACCGGTGATCCACGATGCACCTCAATATGGTGAAAAAGGGGTCAACCATCTTACGGAGAAGTAATGACTGGAAATTTGCAGACCATTTACAGGCAGCGTTCCATAGGAGAGTCTATTTCTGGATGTTTAACCGTTTACAAAGACTATAATTTTCTTTGAGCGAGTCCATCTTTCTGCCAACCAGATCTGTGGACAGGCTGGCTGGAGGCCACCGGCTAAGAGAAAGAAGATCCAACCTAAAACAGAATTCACATCTTTTCTTCTTTTATTGACCAGTGCAGTTTGATCAATATCGACTAACTTCTTATAAAAGTGCCAGCTTCTGCCTCCTCATATCATTAAAGAGGAATGTCTCGCCCTAAGTCACCACAAAGTGCCACTAATGAATGTTTGGATTTCTCTAAGTATTGTTTTTTTTACGTGAGAGTTTACAGTAGAGAGCCGACAGGAAAAGAGGGGGAAAGAGAGAGAAAGGGGACGACATGTAACTAAGTTCACCAGCTGGACTCGAACTGAGCCAGGATGACCCGCTCAGTACCGCTTTTTAACAAATCACATTTCAGAAAGGATCGTTTGAACACCCCTTCAAATGCAGCCCAGAAATATGGCCTTCTTTTTCCAGATTCAGAGGATCCAACTGATGGATCCTTCATGACCCAGCGTATCCCAAGATTCATTGTGACGACTGGATTTTAATCAACATGGCCTCTACAAGCGAGTCAGCAGCAGCATATGAGGCAGAATAAACTCCCATAGCCAGAAATATATCATGAAGCATTTCCTCCATCAGAATATAAAATAAAAATTATAAAATATGGCTACATTTTAATCAGATAATGGTAGCTACCCAGCGTTTCCCCTAGTTTTCTTTCCTGTTACCCACTGATCATGGCATTGACAACATGATGTGATATGATTATGATCTCCTGGGGAAAAAAAGAGCAGAATTTACAGTAGGGATATTAATCACTAACTGTTTAACAGTGCTATCAGTTACACAGTTAAAAGAAATATTCAAGATAAAAAGCTAAGAGACCCAAGAGGAGCAGCTTGTCAGTTATAGCAGAATAGCGCTGGTCCGCCTTAAGTGCACTGGAGCAGCCAGAGCTGTTGCTAACGAGGGGGCTAACCCCCTTCACTTCATACAGGAACTCAGCTTGTGTCTAGTTGTAGCATTTATTCACCGATAAACAAGCTAATGGTGCTAACATTAAACACGGGGGTGACTGAGGTGACAGAGCTGACCTGTGATTAGTTTACCTGAAGGGGTAACCGGAGGGTGGGCTCTACGCTTCTGTGATGATGCTTTGGGATGACAGCAGTGCAGAGCAGCAGCAGCGAGCTAGCGGCTGGAGCACACGCCACACTACATGCACTAAAAGGTCAGCCTGGCTATGCACGGACAGAAAAGCACAGAGCTGGTGGGATAACAACACACACAGAGGGAAAGCATTGCTCCACTCTAGCAGCTAATCTAATGCTATATCAATGCCTGGAAAGTTAAATACAGCTCCTTTAAGACGTTTATCTACATTAACTGACGAGCTGGGTTTTGCTCATGCTCTGAGTGCAGCGGTGATGCTTATCACTGATTTGAACCATCTGGATGAGTCAAAGAGTAGTTTCCTCTGCATTTCCAAACACAAACTCAGAAACAGTCGCACCAAACAGTCGGTATGGTGCAGGTAAGGGTGACCCTGTGACCTGGGAGGGGGGGCAATGGAGGGAAAACCAACCATTTATAAACAACAATGAATACAGCTCGACGAGGGTGGAGCCCAGAGGCTTTTATGGACTTGTATATGGGGGATATACTATGATTTGTTTTGGTGCATCAGGACTCATCATGGCTGTTACTCAGGTACAAACTCACACATGAGATAATGAAAAACAGATAACACCTAGCTGCACTCGGTAACAACCAGTGACTTCCATGAATCTGAAGGAGGGCCAGAAAAGGACCGGACAGGTTATAATTTCATGTAGAGGCTACACAACTATGGCAAGATAAAAAAAACAAGGAGCTTTCAATTGGAAATAAAACCACTTCTCTCCATCATGAGTAAACTTAAAGTACCATTATCACTGGTGATCAAAATGCATCTTTTCTAATGTATCTTATCCACTAACATTGTAGTCACTTATAAAATGAATGATCAAAAGTCTGTTGGTTACATCTTTAAAATACCCCTTTAGTCTGTTTTACAAGATATAAATATGTTATAGTATAAACTAAAAACAGATTATTATTATTATTATTATTATTATTATTATTATTATTATTATTATTATTATATGTTACCTCAAGTATCCAAATCCAAATCAATCCAAATGTGGTTTGTGTCAGGAGGTATTTGGAACAACCAACTCACTTAACTCTCATCAAATTAAAGAATTAGTTTGATGTTTAAGAGACTTATTTTAATTTGTAGAGACATGCACTTTCCATTACTCATGAAACACATGGCCAAAATAGCCAGGGATTAGTTAAACCGCATTAAAACAATGTTGTATGTAGTTGTATCAGTTACCCGTAGCTGTTTTCATCCCTGAAATATTTGCTTCCTTTTATTCTTGCATTCTTTCCAATCAAAAAATTATAACAGGATGTGAAAAAATGATGTCGGCACCGTTTAAAAGGACTTTCATGTGGTACTGTCTTACGTAAAAAAGGCTTTGGTAGATGAGAGAAGTGTTTAGGATTTGGCATCCCACAATGACATTTAGGAGCAGTTATAATGGGACACACCTGTACCATCGAATGCAATCCAACACCTCGACTCTGCAGTAGAAACTGTCTGAAAAAAGTTACTGTACATAACAGTGGCTCTGAAATATAAAAACATTCATATATTTATTTCCCCCTTGGGTTACTTTATCAAACAATGTTTTAGGGTAGTTAATGCCTGTGACCAGCCTGGACCACCCTCAACCAAATTAGAAAGGTAAACAGTGCCGTGCAGGGTATTTCTGGAGTGGAGATGCAACGTAATCTAACTCGGACCTTGGCTGCATCTCTCTTCTGCATTCCCTACCAGAGAACATAAACAACAACAGCAGCAGCAGCAAAACATGTTTCACAATAATATAACACCAGTTTACTTCCACCCCACCACAGTCATCATGTGAAATAAATCTACACATGTTGTGCATTTAAATATTTGCCTAACACGTTTCAGTAACTTCAGCTTTAATTATTAACTTGGTTTAAACTTCCATACTACGGTAATAATGTGAACAAGTGCATGAAAAAAAATGTCATAATGACTTAATTGTTATCTTCTAGACTGGAAACACTTGACTGTATGTTTGGCTTCGTTTCATCGCTCTCTACCTGACATGACTGCTGTTGGCCATGTCTGGTTGGTTTTAACCAGTATAATACAGCAGTTATACAAACGCACCTGCTGCCATACTGAATTAGGCTAGCAGGCCGCTCACCGGGACGCCCAATTAACGTTCACATTTGGTCAGAAATAACAAGTGCTCTACGCCATTTTAGGGAATATTAGAGGCTTTAGCTTGACGTGTTTTGGCCTTCTGTGACAAGAAGCTAAGCTAATGTGGAAAATCTGCGATCTGATGACGCAGCCACGACAAAGAGACGATTATTGTGATTATTTTGTCCACGTAGACAGATCCGAAGGGACGCTGTACGCTGCCGCTGACAGCTGCTTAATATTTAGTGTCATCGCTAATGCTAGCTAGGCAGTTAGCAGGGCTAGCAGGCTGCGGCTAACACCCCCACCCCCCTCGAGACGCAAACGGACAAAAGGCCCGACCGTGTCAACAACCGCCACACGAAAGTAGTCCGGGGAAATAATGTGTTCGGGGTGAGTTTATCTCATTCTCTGTGACTGTCAGCGTGTTTAAAACACCACATAATTGTGCTAATGTTGTAGAATCGGAGCTGTCATCCCACCCCTCGCGACTCCGCTTTTACCACGTCATTGGACCGTCCAACACTGCGGAAATACAGTGGCTAGCAGCTAGCGGAATGCTAACTGGCAGACTAGCTGGCCCCCGCCGCGGCTTACCCGTGTCTCCGATGATGATGTATTTGAAGAGGTACGCGTACGCCATGGCCCCTGGTTTGTGCAGTCAGCTGTCTGGACCGTTACACCTTCGTTAAACCAACCGTAAACCGTGTAGGAAGAGCTAGCTGACGGCTTGTTAGCCTGCTTTTCTCTGTCGGTGTTGGGGAAGGAACAATAAACAGCCAGAGCCTCGGCTCTACGTCACACGGTACGCCCTCGCCACGCTACAGTATGATGTCTTCACGGACTCCTCGGAAATTGTACGATTACTTCGGGCTGGTTCGGTTAGTTCGCTTTTTACTGAGCTGATGAGTCAAAAGTACAGACGTTCTCTACTCAAGAAGAAGTACACATACATGTATGAAATATAACAATAAAAAATAAAATTAGAGTTACAGATTCAACTTCTTTACTCTAGTAAAAAGTACAGGATAAAAAAGTACAAATTGTCAGGAAAATAAATACTCAAGTAAAGTAACCGATACCGGAACATTCTACTTCAGTAAAGTAATTAAGTATTTCTACTTCTTTACTTCCCACCTCTAGTTTTCCTTTTAAATAATTAAATCATGTCTCTAATCCTGCCTCTACTTTTATTATGTTTTAAAGGCCTTGAAATATTACATTTTTTGTCATTTTTCTTATTTCAATCTTTTCAATTGACTGGTTCGTTTGTGTAAATTGTTTAGTTTTAACGTCGTACTTCAGATTTTTTTATCCTGTATGTCAAGCACCTTGAGATTTCGTTTGTATTATATAGGGTGCAATATATATTTATATAATATAAATAAATAAAACAATTTAATACAAAAATTATAATGCTTTTTAAAAATTGTTGTTGTATCCAGATACTTTACGTGGTAATATTACTCTGTAAAATACGTCGTTATAATTATTAACATTTAGAAGCAAAGGTTGTTGAAAATTATGATTTTCATGACGCTTTTATCTAAAGAATCATGTTCACAATGTTATCACTATATCTGTAGAAATTATGAAGAAATGAGCGTAAGGACACAAATAATTTAAGAGGCATTGGATTATTTATACAGTATTATTAATGTGAGTATTATTAACATGATATTAATATTTTAATTAAAAACTTGATGGCAACAAGTATGCAGCTTAAGTTATTGCAACATTGGTAGCTCAGAGTAACAGCAACAAAAACTATGCAACAGTAAAATGGCAACATTTTTAAATGTCAAAAAGCAGTAATGTAGTGGTACAGAAGTTCCTGCAGGGGGAAGCAAAGTATTGTATCTATTTAGTGACTTAGGAACATAGTAATAAACAGAGAGTTACAGTTTCCATCTGTACTCCCTGGATAGATTTAACTGTCATCTTATAACACTATAAGATAAAAATGTTGCAGAGGAGGAAAGTAACAAAGTACAAATACTTTACTGTACTTAAGTATTTTACTGTTACTGTACTTAAGTATTTTCTGCTGTCTGTACTTTACTTGAGTATTTATTTTTGTTGACAACTTTTTACTTTTCCTCCCTACATTGCAAAACAAAATATCGGTACTTTTCTACTTGTTACTTTAGTTTTAATGCATTTGAGGATCATTTTTCTTATTAATATGACATGAGATTCAGTTAGCCTTGTATAAAAACAGTCAGATGTCCTTCATAGGGATTTCTACTTACAGTACTACAACAGAGTACATTTCAGAGTTAAGCATGTGAAGGGTTTGCTGGGATAATATGACTAAGAAACCCCTTTTCTACAGATGGTAATATAGCAATAATATATAATATAGTGTGATTTTAGTCATATAGAGTTTTTCTTCCCCGTGTAATGTGTGAGGAATATATTGATATTCCCAGCGGCCTCAACTTCATCACGACTTTGCATTTCCTGCATTATGTTAGCCGCTTGCTTGCTCAATCGTTAGCTTCGGTGGCTGCTAGATGTGTTCAATAGCATCCATGTTGTGTACACATGTCGTAAGCATGAGTTCCATCTTAATATCAAATGTACCAAGAGCCTCCAGAGAAGACAGGCGGGGGGTAATCAGCCTGCAGAACGGCCTTCTGGGAGTAAATACAAGTCCATGATGTAGTTCAGGTGCCTTTTATACGACTGTGATTATGAGAGGCAGCCAGCGGAATATTAACCCCGGCGGAACTTAAATCTAAATCAGGTCTCATTTCTGGGACATCGTTTCTCCAAAGTCGAGGACTTATAAAAAGCAGAGACAAAGCCCCTGGAGGTTCCTCTACCGGTGATGAGCTTGTGAAATGGGTGATTTAAAAAAGAATGGCTCATCACACCAGTAAACCCAAAGAGTTGCCCTGACTTAGATACATGTTTGATTTTATCATTGTTAGCCCTATCACTTTGGGTTTATTATGACAACCACCTCGATAACTCAGTCTCATTGTAGCTTCAGCTGAATTTGAAAATACAACGTGACACAGAATGGACTTTTTCCTCCCATCGCGAGTGACAGGGCGTTTGTGGACTTTTATAGTAACACAAGTTAGCTAATCTAATCAGTTCACCTTTGAATTATTTGACTTTTTCTCCTCTGAGCTTTTTCTTTCCTTTATTTGTACATTTTATTAATTCATTCATCTTTTAAATAGGTGGCACTTGCACACATTAGGCAGCAGAGGCCCACCTGTCTCTATGACCCAGGGGTGTAAATATCGATATATGCATTATGTCCCCTTGAAAAGGCAAAACTATTTCTGTCATGGTTTTCTTTTGGTTTTCTTTGGTAAAACATTCAGTAGTGATAACAAAATGATATGCTTATTCTACACGAACGATAAAAACTATAAATGAACTTTACAAATAGTATTAAATTAAATTACTAATTTGTTATTTTCTTTGGTATTTATGTAATAAACAAATATGCAATTATGAGCGTTGGGTAACATGCAAGTTGATGTTGTCAAGCGTTATTTGATCACATGAGGAGACGCTATGATGGTGTGATCTCCAGTCCAGGTTCAGTTTCCAGGTCCACAATGAGGAATCTGGGGAGTTTGGCTGCATTTAGACTCCCAGGACAGGTTCCCAATAAGGAATGTGGGGCAATTAACACTGGCAGCCCGGGGGGATGAAGAAATAAAGATCTGAAGGTAGGAAGAACAAAAAGGGAACACAAACTATTAATCCCTCTAGAAAGTCATTACCCAAAAAACAAATCTTGTCCAGCTGTCTGTAACTTTAAAGAGTAACAGACAGACAGACAGACAGACAGACAGACAGACAGACAGAGACAATCCCGACTACTTAGCTCACTGACAACCGGCGCCAAAAGAAAAAATGAACATGGGTGTGGTTTATATTTTCAGTATCCAGTTTTTCTGTCCATCTTGAAGTCATCAAGGTTGGAGAACAGTTTGGCCTTTCACTCTCGCTCCACCCTGCCTGCTTCCTTCACCCGAGGGTGGGGTCTGTGCACGGTCTCCAACAGAAACACCAGCATGACCTTCCTACCAGCATGCCAACACACACACACACACACACACACACACACACACACACACACACACACACACACACACACACACATGCACACACACACACACACACACAAACCCAAAACAGCAGAAATGATAACAGAAAATAACAGAAGTCAAACCGAGAGTCTCTGATGATATAATAGAAAGAATGAAAGCCGATGCTACAAGGAAAGAAGGAACACCTGCAGTCCGCAGAGGGAGAGAGAGAGAGGGAGAGAGGAGGAGGAGGAGCAACAGAATAAAGAGAAAGTCAGAGAGCTGCAGCCCATCAGTGAGTAGCAGTGAGGAGACAACAGCCACAGTTTAGAGAAGAAAGAAAGGAAACCTAGAAAGTGAGTGAGTTGCTGCTCGGTTGGGAATCCATCCAGCAGACTGAGAGACTTCACTCTGTGTCCAAGTGTTACTGGGAGTCCACTGGGAGGACGGACTGGTTTCTGACCCAACAGGGAGCACACTGCCAAGCACCATGGCCGACGGCGTGAACGAGGAGTCGGATTATCAGCCGGGGAAAGACGAGCTGGACTGGGGCTACGAGGAAGGTAGGCTAGTACACACAAATATGGGACGCATGACAGAGGTCTGAGCCCAAAACTTTACACACTTTATGTAGTTTGTATTTATTGTGTTGGTCTGTTATTCTGTAAATTGGTTAGTTGGTTAGAGAGTGAGGGTTAGAGGGTTAGAAGGTTAGAAGGTTAGAAGGTTAGGGTTAGAGGGTTAGAAGGTTAGAAGGTTAGGGTTAGAGGGTTAGAAGGTTAGAAGGTTAGGGTTAGAGGGTTAGAAGGTTAGGGTTAGAGGGTTAAGGTTAGAGGGTTAAGGTTAGAGGGTTAGAAGGTTAGAGGGTTAGAAGGTTAGAAGGTTAGGGTTAGAGGGTTAAGGTTAGAGGGTTAAGGTTAGAGGGTTAGGGTTAGAGGGTTAGGGTTAGATTAGTAGATGCATCATAGCATTCTTTCCTTTAGTGTGTTTGTTATTCATGTAAAAATGTCTCCAGAGAGTCAAAGGGAGTTACGTTCCTCCACATAAACTCTTCTCCTCAACTCAATCAAACTTCTATTCAAATCTTTTCTTCAGTTAAGTGGTGATGTCACCAAGTAACTCATTAGCATAATATCTGCCCTCAAGCAAAGTCAGAGTGGAGCTGAGCAGCTGTTATCTGGTGATGGTAAAGGGGGCGGGACATTTATGACAAACACACTAAGAGCTTGACCGATCAGAGCAGACTGGGCTTTTTGGGAGGGAGGGGCAGGAGGTCAAACAGAGCTTTTCAGTGAGAATATAAAATTGGTGAGGTGCCCCTTTAACTCGCTGATACATAAATGCATTTATGATGTGATGAGTTAGTTTGTGTTGGTTCTGTCTTCTTTCTACTGCTGCCTTTACGAGCATCGAGGGATGAACTGTGATATTGAGCTGTAAAATTCTTCCTGTGAGTAAACAGAAATGATAAGTAACGCTTAGTATGCACAAATGATTCACTATTGTATGGCTTTTAAATACCGTCTGTGCCCTGCAGGAAATCTTTTGTCTTATTTTCATAAATATAGGTAAAAGTAATTGGATTGTTCCATAGACGTAGGTAGAACATTTAAACATTTTAAATGCTTTTAATAGGTTCTTTACATTTTGTTCATGGCACGTTAAAGACTTTCTGCAGGACACTCGATATTTAAGTTCAGAAACGTCTTTAAGCAATTGTTTTGTCACAAGCTGCAAATACACGAAACTTGCTTAATTTGCCGTAAGACTATCAGCTTTGAGATTCTCCTCCTGTCGTCACTGAATCCAAAACGGAGATGAGTATAAATGTACGTGTATATAGAAGGTCTATGGTCCAAAAAACAAGGTCACTGCCATATTTATGTGTAGATGACCTTAGTTTGAGTGTTAATGGAACAGCTACAATGTTAGCATAGCCTAGCACCCATCAACCAGACTCCATTCAGAAAACAAGCATTTTAAAAGTTTAAAAGTAACTTGTTGTCTTGCAGACAGACATAACAAAGCATGACTTACTGATCACCTTCATCATGGAGTTCATTCAGCATCCTTTAGATCAGGTTGTTGCTATTAAATCACAGCCAAATAGTTTATTTTGGGTTCCTCCAGCTGTAGTAAACCAGCCGATGTGTGTAATGAACCCAGACAGGACGGCGTATCTGGGACTTCACAGCATGTACAAAGCAGCAATAGTAGTTATTTTTGATGGATGAAACCTGGTTGTGTATACATGGAGGTAACTAAGCCTCTCTATAACCCACAAGCAAACACACAGAATGCTTCAGAGCCCTTTCATGTGTACTGTAGCTGCAGTGAAATCCTCGCTGCCTTCAGTAAATTGTTGTCAAGGCTTTAGTTGCTGAGGAGAGAGGGAATGCGGCGGGTCCCCTCACCCCTCCGTGCTGTGGGCTGAGGACTCGGCCGGTCTGCAGGGTCCGGCCAGTTGCAGTAGAAAGGCCTTGTTGAACACGATACTCACCACAGGCTTCCTGCTTTTAAAAACACATAGGGTTCTACACATCCAACAATGTCCTCATTGTGCTGTAAGAGTGATTGTGGTCAGTTAAAAGCTGACGTAGTTGAGATCTTTGGTGTCACTTAATGTCTCTCTCTCTCTCTCTCTCTCTCTCTCTGCTCTCCACAATATCTCAATCTGTCTCACAAATAAACCTGCTGACAATCATTCTCTCAGTCCTCTGTCCCAGTTAAGGTGACAGGCTGACCCTCTTTCTGCAACCACAACCTGCTTACGTTTGTTTTCATGTAATTCTAACTCTTTTCTTCTCCCTTTTCTTGTGCCCACACCACGTGGGGAGGATATTACGCTACAAAACCAACGCTAGGTTTAGACAAAAAAAACGGCTTGGTCAAAGCAGTCATCCAGTAAAATGATGTTTAAACATTAACACATGAGTAATAGTAATCTAATGATATACTGTATATGTATATAATACGCCCCTGGCAACCCCATTGGATGTACTAGCTGCTCTGCAGTGAGTACATTTACATGTGATATTTTAAGATGTGTATGGAAGACGTAATGCATGTGCCTGTTCTCCCTCATAGGTGTAGAATGGGGACTCCATTTCCCAGCAGCCAACGGCGAGTACCAGTCTCCCATTAACCTAAACTCCAGGGAGGCTCAGTACGACCCGTCCATCCTGGATGTGGGCTTATCGCCAAACTACGTGGTGTGTCGAGACTGTGAGGTCATCAACGACGGACACACCGTCCGCATCATTCTCAAGTCCAAGTCAGGTAACAAAGAAAAATAGATATATTTGACAGATTCCAAGAAGGGCCACGCTTGCATTTTTTAAATTTGCCGTTATCTTGTAATAACAAGTTATTAGAGATAAGAAAGCTTGTTTTCTCGTGATAACAAATTAATAACTCATAACGAAATAAACTTATTTTGAGATAAAACATAATTAACTGGACACAACCACATAAAACAACAAAATTACAAGCATGGCTCTTCTCGGCTTCCATAAAAAAAATTACACTTTGACATATTGTTAAAAAGGTGCACAATATGCCGGATGTGATGTGATCTAAAAAGGTTTAAAGGCATTTTTCATGTCAGCTCGAGTGATGTTTGGTTTTTGGCGTTTCAGTCATTGTGGGTTCATGGTGAGTGACGCATTCGTGCATTTCTTCTGCAGCGTGTGAACGCAAAACCAAATCCAGGCCACTGTAAATGACCACGGTTTCTCACTTTTACTTTTGCGTACATCCTGCTTGATCTGCGCAATGAATACGCAACTCTCAGCAGAGGTGAGAAGGAAGTGAGATAGCACACTTGTCAGCTACTTCCATCACTAAACAACTAAACACAGCAGCCAACGAGTGTGCCATCTCATTCCTGTCACCTCTGACAGAAACAAGGCTGATGTGAAACCATTACAACACCCTATGAAAGCATGCGTCTGTTTTAACAAATTTAGACATATGAATATTTAATATACAATACTGAGAGATTTAAGCAATATAATTAAACAAATACTCCCCAAACTTTCTGTAAAATGTAATAAAATAAGAATGCAATTTCTGGTGAGGAATAAATGAGGACATCCCCACATTTTTCCCACTTAAAATGGCTGAAATCACACACAGGTGTATCACATCAGGTGCAGATAATTAGAACATTGTTACTCAGCATTTTGAAGGAGACTTGCTCTATTTATACCTCAGATATTCAGTTTAGTGTTCAGATCAGCCATTCAAGTGGAGGGCATTCAAAACAACTGCCAACATGCCCAGGTCTGGCCTTCCAAGCAAGTTCACCCAGAGAGCAGACTACAAGATGAAGGTCTCCAAAACCCTAAAATGTGGGCAGTCCTGGACTGGCCCAGTCAAAGCCCAGATCTTAATCCCATTGAGATGCTGTGGGGTGACTTGAAACATGCTCTACATACAAGAAACCCCTCAAACATCTCACAGGTTCAAGGATTCTGCATTGAGGAGTCTCTGGGTTACAAGAAGAACCTCACTGAAGTTATTTCAGCCAAAGGGGGAAACACTAGGTATTAGGGGGGAGGGCGTCATAACTTTTTCCTCATTTTGAATATGCATTTATGTAGATGTCTTTTGTTTAATGAGAGATAATTAAAAACAAGATAAAACACTAATATGTGAGCATTTCTGACTGTATCTTCTACTTCCTGTGTGTGCTTACCCACAATGCCCTGTGATTCCTGTGCTGTTGTCAGTGGTTACCGGGGGTCCGTTGCCTAGTGATCATGAATATGAGCTTCACGAGGTTCGATTCCACTGGGGCAAAGAGAACCAGAGAGGATCGGAGCACACAGTCAACTTCAAGGCTTTCCCTATGGAGGTAGTGCAACAACACACACACAAACAACACTTTTGACATCTGAAGCTACACGTGTCTGCAAACTGTTCACCGATTGCTTGAAAGAAGAGAGTTTTCAGGGGAGAAGTTCACCAATGGTTGACCCCTGTTGACAACGTGAGCCCACACAGGAAGCCCTCAGTCACCCCCAGCTGATGGTCTCTCACTC
The DNA here is from genome assembly GCF_963514095.1 of Eutrigla gurnardus. Lineage (NCBI taxonomy): Eukaryota > Metazoa > Chordata > Actinopteri > Perciformes > Triglidae > Eutrigla > Eutrigla gurnardus. Next base: position 30,565,692 of record NC_139918.1, on the reverse strand, counting down.
ACTTCTGTTGCATACACCTGTCCACAACAATGGCCTCTCAAAGACAGGTTGTGTTGTCTGTCTGTCGGTCTGCAGCTCCATCTGATCCACTGGAACAGCACTCTGTTCAACACGTTGGAGGACGCCCTCGGGAAGAGGAACGGAGTCCTCATCATAGCTCTTTTTGTGCAGGTAAACATCCACGTCCAGAACCTGAGGGTTGGCGTAGTGCCAGGTATAAGGTATATAGTGTTGCAGTAAAGAGGCGAAGCCACGCCCCCTCCTGGTAGACCACCATGGTACCTTATTTTGGAACAAATATGTACGTTTTGATCCCATTTGAATCGTGCCATGAATTACACGTCATGTTTGTCATTTAAAAGAAGATTTTTCGTAACAGTTTGTTGTATAACTGTTAAGTATAAGACGTAATTAGAAAGACAACACAATCGAAAGTAAATGAATGTAGTGACATCTCTCACTGAAGCAACAACGTTTTGTATTCACACAAACATCGCTGGATAAAATACATCATTGGTGACATTAGTGATGGAACTTAGCTACGTTAGCTAGCTAGATAGCTAGCTAGCTAGCAAACTGAGCTAACGGCCGTGTTGGTGACGTACGTCGTGTAGGACCAGGATGTAGTTCACTAAGCGGTTTCACACAAACCTACGACACACTGAGACTTTCTGGACTTGAAAGATTGTCTAAATTCATGGAACAATTAAAAAAGTATTTGTAATTTCAAGTTGTAATTCTATTTGTTAATTAGCTGTAAGCAGTTTATTACAACAGCCCAGGTAGAATTATTATTTCTCTTATTCCAACTGTCAACCTATGTCATATCAATCGGTGGAGAATGAACTGAGTGTGATATTTCGGAGCAGGACTTTGTGTCCTTGACAACTTGTTTTTGTAAAAATATTTTTTTTTAAATATTTGAAAGTAGGCCTATCTGCATGCTTTTTCCCTTCCATGGCCATCAGTTTTGAAAATATTGACATTTCTCAGCACGTCGGAGGCCTTTACGTGTTTTTCCTTCCTGGGATTGTTTTTCTAAATGAGTGAACAGCGTCCAGATCAGCTGAGAAATCATGAAAGTAACGGCATGTTGGAAAATACCTTCCGCAAAATCTGTTGCCATGAGCCTGAGTTTCCCTGCTGGCAAAACGCCGTCACACCTCCTAGGATTATATCACTGTGGGAGACATCTGAGGCACTTTGAGGTCACTCTATCGGTCTCCTTCTGTTTTGACCCCAGACGACCCCGACCGCCTGAGGCCGGTCCACATCACATGTGCTGTTTTTGACAGATCCTTTAGTTTCTGCTTCCTGTTTACTTCCTGTGACACGGCACATACAAAACAAAGTTTGTCGACGTCTTTATGGCTGACGCTGAAAAGAACAATAAGTGAAACCTGAAACGTGTCGTGTTTTTATCAGATTGGTAAAGAGCATCTGGGTCTGAAGGCCATCACTGAAGTTCTTCTGGACCTGCAGTACCAGGTCAGAGTACATCCTATAAAATCAGACAGATTAGACAATTTATTACATCAGATAAAGGTGGATGTTAGAAGAATAACATGAAACATTAATCTAATCATTTCTGCTGTGTTGCTGTTTTAACATCAGGGGAAGAGCAAGATAATCCCCTGCTTCAACCCCAACACTCTCTTACCTGGTGAGCAGAAAACAAGCTTTTATACTATATTACTAACTAAGATGATCCACTCATCGATGTTTTTACAATGTTAAAAAAAACAGTCAGGTTGGAGCTCTCTTTGAAATCCTTTATTGAATCTTAAAGTTTTAAACCCATTTTGTGTTGATGTTCTTATCTCAACATTCCCGATGATTGGATTTTAATCAACATGGCATCTACGAGCGGATGAGTTAACTAAGGTGTTAACTAACCTCATTTCAGAAAATGGGGGATTTTATTACAATGAACAGTCAGAGAATAAAAAGGTGCTTTCAGTGTTACGTGTTTGTTTCAGCATGTTAATGCCTTTTTACATCTAATGTTTCCCTCAGACCCTATACTGAGAGACTACTGGGTGTATGAAGGATCTCTGACCACACCGCCTTGTAGTGAGAATGTGACCTGGATCCTGTACCGCTACCCTCTCACCATCTCACAGTCACAGGTACGTTTAAGCGTGTTTACAGAGTTCAACCATGCTGCCTCTTTATGAAGAAACTGCTATAAAACTGCATGAAATGTGATAAATGTCTCTCGACAGTGTTGGCTGACTACAAGTTTGAAAATTAAAAAACTCTGGCGTATTCTTTAACACTATGGTAAACCTAGTGGGCATTTAGTCGCTAAAACAGAGTTAAAAGGTGAGTGAATAGTGAGACTGACGTTCATCAGGTGGAATGAAACCTGACAAATGAATAATGTTGATCTGGATGTGTGAATTGGTGAGGTCAATCAAATTTATCTCAGTTATCTGAGGGGTTAAACACGTCAGCAGCTGCATCGTCCCGGTTTAGTCTCTGCTCTCTCTTTCTCTACATCCGCCTCCAAGCAACACATGGGATCAATGTCGGGCCCTTTTGTGGCTTTCATATGAGACCACTAACCTGGAACCCTCTGGCGGTCAGCACAGTCCAGGAAGCCTTTCCACCAATCAATGGATCTGTCACATTGCCTTTAATTCAGCCTTTGCCTGAGTCGTGGCTCGCTCTGATGGTTAATCCTCTGACATTTACTTCAGTCTTTCATCCTCGCCGACCCTTTGAAATGCTAACAGAAGGAATGACTTGTAGCTGTCCTCCTGCCTCAGGCTATCTACCGATGTGGGTGACTTTAAAACATCACACAAGGGACAGTGCACATTAATCAGCATCGCTAGAAATGTTTCAGGTTTGTCCCGTGGTCAGATTTTAGATCAGCTATTAAAACCTTTAAAAAGTTCCCTCCAGATGACGCCAGTGGTTCCCAACCTCTACATTTGAAGGATTATATTAAGGAGTCATTGTCACAGGTTACACGTGAGGAGAGATTTAGCCTTCTTTTTGATTTAAAAAGAATACAATTCTGATCATTTTAGGAACCCAAAATGGCAAAACTGCTTTAGCGAGTCAGAAAAAATATGTGCTTCACATTTCCTGTCATAAGTGTGACAAGTGTGATCACCTATTCCTCTTAACCTGAGGACTTTACGGGATGTAAACAGGAAGTGAAATGTTGCCATGGAGTCACTGTGGGCTGGGTGTTTTTTTATGATAATTAAAAGTATGCATAATTAGCTATTATGGGTTCCTTTCTTCTAGTGTACCGATGGATGTACAGACAACTATCAACGGATTGCTTTGATACTGAAATAAACTTAAAAACGTTACAATTCTCAGGCAAGTTCTGGGGTTGTATGAAGTGTTTTTATTCTGTACGTGGATTTAGAAATTACTGTCAGAATTAAGTTAAAAATACATGCATCATGTCTGTATGTTCAGAATTTACACATTTCTTTTAAATGAGTGAATTAGTTAATTGCCTCCGTGTGCTGTGCAGCTGCTGCAGCGGGTTCAAACTATCATTTACAGACTCTGCAGGAGTTTATTCTCAGCATAAAACAGAAGGTCTTGCTTTCCTGGACTACACACCTCCAACATCCGGCTATTATTGACTGCTAAAAGTGTGTGTGTGTGTGTGTGTGTGTGTGTGTGTGTGCGCATGTGTGTGTATGCACAGTGCATGTGTGCTAGCAGGTATTAGAGTGTTTCTATGCCTACAAGTTTTGCACTTCATCAGTGGGCTGTAAACCCTTCGTCTGTCAGCCGGCAGCACGACAGCACGGGAGCTGTGGTCTTGTTTGCTTTGGCCAAATACTTTACAGTACATGCGAGCAAAAGCGACGTTATCTGCAGATGAACAGGAAGTCAGATTGTGGATCCTTTCTGTCAGCAAGAAAAAAAACAAGAGCGGCCTTTTCTGTCTTCAGATTATTGTCATTATCGGATCATTTTAGGGCTGTTTTCTCTGCCCAGTCATCTCATTGTTTTCCTTCTTTTTACCTGATTGTCTCACAGCCTGAGGAAACTCTGGGTGTAGAGCAAATATTTACCTGCACCTTTAATTGCTCTTTATACAACGTTGTCTGTCATCCTCCTTTACACCATAACTACGGCCAAGGATACAATTCACAGGGTGAACTACACCTTTGTCATGCAGACTAAAGAGAGAGAGGCTGAATATCGAGCCACTTCAGTCATCAGGTTTGTGTGGAGCTTTGAGATGGGGAGCCGTGACCCCGGCTGGCCTCCATCCATCCATCCATCCATCCATCCATTGTCTACCGCTTATCCTGTATTTTAGGGTCACGGGGGGCTGGAGCCGATCCCAGCTGTCATTGGGTGAAGGCAGGGTTCACCCTGGACAGGTCGCCAGTCTATCACAGGGAGACATGTAGAGACAAACAACCATTCACACTCACATTCACACCTACGGGACATTTAGAGTCACCAATGAACCTATCCCCATCCTGCATGTATTTGGGCTGTGGGAGGAACCCGGCTGGCCTCTAGAAATGAAATCTTTCCTCTCCTGCAGATTGAGGAGTTTCGGAGGCTGCGGTCCCATGTCAAAGGGGCGGAGCTACAAGAAGGGAATGATGGGATTTTGGGGGACAACTTCCGCCCCACCCAGCCGCTCAGTGACCGGATGGTTCGTGCCGCCTTCCAGTGACTCTCGCTCTCCACGGCCAACTCAGAAAAACTATGGGACCCACGGATACAAGCACAGAAGGTATCGGCAGGCGTCACGTTTACGTCGCTACAGTTGCAGACGATGTCTTTGGAAATCAAACCTTTGTTGAAGCAAAATTTAAATGGACAGACTGGACTGATGACCTCATCCTGAATTCTGGTCTCTGCATGCTCTTTAAAGCAAAATAATAAGTAATGTATAAATGAACTTATCATTAAACACCGTATTTTTACGGTTAGTTCAGCACATTTCCTATTTTAACGGAAGTAGGCGTGTTGTCCCTGAGGTATTAGGGTCCTCTGAAACCACAGCATTGTGGGTCGAGCCCTGGAAGAACTAACCCAGTTCAGTTACTAATCTGGGATGAGTCTGTATATTGTATGTGGTGTATGGGTCCCTCATTTAGCTCAGCAGCACTGCGGCAGGAAGTCGGGGCAGAACATTTGGAGCTCAGAAGGGAGGTGTCAGCATAGTAAGATGTAGAAAACCGAGCAAAGAGCCTGCACAGGAATGCTGGTGTAACACTTTTAGGTTATTCTTGTTACAGCTTTCACATTACTATCAGTTAGCCTTGATACTCGACAGAATGTCAGGGACCGGAGGAACACAGTATCTCCCAGGCAGTAAATCATCCAATGTGACCCTCACTTTTACGCCTTCTCTCTTTAAAGCTCTAAAGTTTTTTAAATATATTTACATTTTCACCGCTATATTGCAATACTCTTAAGTATTTTTTCACAATAAGACTTTTAACAAAGGAATTGTACTATATAGTATACGGTCTATAAATATATAACAGGAAAATATACAAGGTTAAATATTTTTGGTATATTTATTATTTTATTTTGGTTTTTTTTTAAGTAATGTTTTCCCCTTCTGATTAATGAAAATTTAGATTTAGGTGTAACTTCCTTGTTTTTTTGGAACAGAAGCTGCTTCCAACGAATGATCACACAATGAGTCATCGTTTTTTGTGCTGGTTTTATTTAAATACAGCACGATTTTGCAGTTCCGATACTAAACTGAACTCACAAATAGTTTTTACCCTCAGAAGGTTGTTTTGAACATTGCAGATGTTATTTGAAGGTCGTGGGATGACGAGGGCGAGCGAGTGAGGGAGGTTGAGAGGAGGGTGAACGAGGGGAACTGTGAGGTGAGAATGCCAGAGGGATGAAAGAGGAGATGGAGGAGGGCACGGAAAAAAGGAGGGAAAGAACAGAAGACCTTTGTTTTGTGTAAACGGACACTTATCTGGTCCCACCAGCACAAACCCACCGGAGATGAGAGCTGTGAACAGCTTGTTTGGCCATCGAGAGCCAATCAAAATGCTCCCAATCTGGTATTATGCACTTTTAAAGAAAAGTCAATATTGAGTGCAGTGCTGGTGCTCCGGCTCATCTTTTCTGTTTGTTTTTCACACTACCCGACAAACCGGCGCAACCTGCATGAATCTGCTCTGACCTGCATGTATGTGAATATGAAAATACATCATAATAGCAGCAGCTTTAAAGAGCACATGTTGTTGTGGACATAAAGATCCTGTCCTGCAGCGTTTATTCATCTTATTAGTTCACGAGTGAATTAGCATGCTAACATTAGCTAATTAGCAATAAAGACACAGTACAGCTGCAGCTTCGGTCTGTCGATTTGATTGTTCCCTTGTTTCAGGGTCCAAATGTTCTTTTGAATGAGGTTTTGATAAGATGTCTGAAATATTGTCATACTGTTTGCTAGCTGAACTGTTTTCATGCTATGTCTGCTAGCGGGCTAATGTTGCTAAGGTTGATCAGGTTACTATTATTAAACAGCCAATGTTACTAGTTTATGGTTATTAACCATCATTGATTTATCACTGTGTGACTCATGTGAAGAAATGAGCTGCAGAGAGCAGACGTATGGATGATGTCATCAGTCCAGTCAGGCTTTATTTTGTATTAAAGGGCGTCTTCCATGATGTTATTCTATAAAAATTAAGATGATCTCTTTTTTTTACGTGCAACTGCAGCGACGTAAAGGTGACGTTGAGTCCAAAGTGTTCTCACAAGTAACCTTTTCTTTGCAGTTTTTTCTGGTCTGGATGAAGCGGAAAAGTTGTAAAACTAGAAATTCAACAAACATTTCCTTTTCAGCTGATGCATATTTCTCTCTCATCACAGGAGAGAAGGAAGAAGAGAGGAAATAGAGGGAGAGAGAGAAGCTTTATGTGGTTGTGGATCAGATGCTGACTGAAGGTGGACAAAGAAACAATTGATTTCACACCTTCACTGTGTCCTCTTGTGTGTGTGTGTGTGTGTGTGTGTGTGTGTGTGTGTGTGTGTGTGTGTGTGTGTGTGTGTGTGTGTGTGTGTGTCATTTTCTTCATTACCTCCTTTCTTCTGTATATGACTGTATGTCTGTGTCTGATTTAACAATAAAAACAAGAGCATGAACCACAGATATACCTGTGTGTACACACACACACACACACACACACACACACACACACGTGTACTGTAACCATCATGTGCACACGTTTATTTCTAACATAATTAGTAGTTTAGAACCAGATTAATCTGAACACGCGGTCAACAGGAAAGGGAAGTAGTTGTTGAAATACATTTATAGAGACAAATCCAGGTTGAGGGCTGTACGGTGGAGTAGTGGTGAGTGAAGGATGTGACCATATTTGGACTGTGGAGGAGTGACGGGTGGATCTGATGAACACAAGTGGCTGAGCGGCAACCTTACTGGATCTGGATCCATGTGGATTCTGGTGTGAAGCTGCTAAGGGTTAGGGTTAACCCTAACCCTAACGTTAGCTTCATAATTCAAGGTCAACTCTACAGCTAAGTGTTAAAGTCATCTTAGTAGCTAACTAGCATTCACACCTAAGATGCTAACTCAAGCCTGGCTAGCTAGCAAGTCTCCCCAGCAAACAGCAAAATGTGTGTGTGTGTGTGTGTGTGTGTGTGTGTGTGTGTGTGTGTGTGTGTGTGTGTGTGTGTGTGTGTGTGTGTGTGGTATTTAAAGGTACATACTGGGCTGAAATAAACTGTGAGAACTTTTGCTGTAAAGCAACAATAAACTACAACTCTGACGATTAAAACATTGTGTCGACATTTTGATATTTTTCCACTTTAAACCAAGAGAAACTTTGGGGTTCTATTACTTCAGAATTACAGAATATGACAGAATTACTTCCTGTCTTTGTGGTTTCCCCTCCTTTTTTCTGTGTATCAGATGTGTTCCTGTGTCAGGTCGTCTGCTTTAATCTCAGATGTTCCTGTATTTGTTTTTTGTTGGTTTTCCTCGTTGCATACTGGGTTGTTAAAATCAATAAATCAAAAAAGAAATTAGGGACAAAAAATTATAATAATAAAAAATAATAATAACTGTAAGATCAGCCCAGATGACATCAGTTCGTTGTTCTGCTCTTCAATTAAAATATGTTCATACTTTTCCAAATGTATCAAATTAGTTTATGTTTATGTTTTCAAGAGCAGGTTATTCATCATTTAGTCTCCAAAAAATGATCTTACATGGGCTGAAGTTAAAAAAAAGTGGGGTAGATATTCAAAACACATAATTTAGGATTGAGAGGCATCTCTTTACCAATAATGTGGCCGATTAATAATCCAGAACCTTTTCCCTTAAGTGGGTTATAACGGGGCAGTTTGAGGTAGGTTGATGAAAACTAAAGTGTCCAGTTAATTTTGGTGAAACTTCTTCCGAAATGAAATTACATATTTGAGAGCTGTCTTAAAAGACTTTGTTGGTTTGGGATTACTTGACAAAAAAATAAGGAATAACACCGACCTGATCCTTTCAGCAAACAAGGAGGAGGAGCTGAATGAATGAAGGTCGAGTGAGTTGAGTCAAACGCACCTCAGGCTTCTTCAAATATTTGAAGCCAAATTCTGGTTGATTCTTGGAGGTGTGGTTGGTGGTTTGGTGTTTGCTCTGTTAAATCTACTGACTTAGTGTGTCATTACAGTCTGTTGGTGTTGACGTCCTTTGCTCAAATACAAATCTGACTGCATGTTGTGCACATTCTCATTTACAGCGTGTTAACGTGGAGCTGTTGATTAAAAACATGGATGGATGATTCTCATTTGGAAAAGAGTAATGTTGGCGTAATATTTTCAATATTACAATTTGTTACCACTAGTAAGGAGAATCAACTTGATCAGACTTATATAAACAATAAGCACTCATATACTTGTATACAGATATCTGTGCAGTCGGAGTAGAAATAGTAGTAGTATCATTATTATTTATTATAATGATGATTATTTATTTATTTTTTATATATAGTGTAGTTATTTAAATAATATAACATTATTATTGTTATTATTATTTATATCATTTCCTATGATATATTATTTAATTATGTAATGATTTTGTTAAACTGCCTCTTCTTCACTTCTGTGTTGAATAAAGGATCGTTATGTAACTTTGCTGCCCTCTGCTGTTGGGCGTCAAACATACAGCTGAGTACACCGAGGATGTCTCATCACTGATCGTTGAAAAGCAACAAACTAAAAGTTTTGCTTTTAGAGGTTTAAAGCTGGAAATCATTGTTTTATTTTGACTTTCAAAGATCTACACCATGAATTCAGGAGACAAATATAGATTTATCAGTTGGCGTCCTGGAGATGCTCAACATCCCTGATTTGAATCCAGCCACAAACTTTTCTAAAGATTAAAGATCTTTTTTAAAGGTTTCTCTCTGCAATGAAAATTTCTATTTTATTATTGTTCAATACTAAATATAAATATGTATTTCAAAATACTATCTTTTTAATAGGTTAATAAAATCAACTTGTTCCTATATCTAGTGTAAGTAAGCATGTGTCGGCATTATTCACATTAGGGTAATCGATCTGTGCAGCCTCCTTTAGTCTTTCCTCGTGACCGTTTTCTCCTGGTACAGCCAGCGACACTTCCTCTGGTGACCAGTAGGGGGCGGTGTAGTGACGTGTAAGAAGAGTGAACAGACTGAGAGATCCATCAGTGTTTTTACACATTTAAAGAACACGATGTTATTGGATATGTTTAAAGAGGTCAGAGGTCAGGGGACTTTTTTACTTTGAGTACACTTCAGAGCCTGTACTTTTTAGTTTTTACTTGAGTAAAGAAGTACAAGTTCTGCTTTTACCAGAGTCTTTTTGAACGCAGGTATTTACATTTACATTTACATTTACATTTAGGTCATTTAGCAGACGCTTTTGTCCAAAGCGACTTACAATAAGTACATTTGTCAAAAGAAGGAAACAAAGAAACCACGACGTATCATTGCCGATGCAGTAAGAGCTAAAAATAGAACAAGTGCTAGGTCCTCATCTGAGTAAAGTAGTACTTCAAGAGTAACAGTGCTACGATCCGAGTTTTTTTTTTTTTTTTTTTTTTTTTTTTTTGCGGGGGGGGGGGGGGGGGTCGAGGGAGGGTGTTAGTGGGTCATGCTATGTAGAGTCGAGGTGAAGTCTGAACAGGTGAGTCTTGAGCCTTTTTCGGAAGATGGCAAATGACTCTGCTGTCCTGACATTGGTCGGGAGTTCGTTCCACCACTGAGGCGCCAGAACAGAGAAGAGTCTGGACTTTGCTGAGCGACATTTGTTTGATTTCAGCGATGGTGGTACCAGCCGGCCAGCTGAAGTAGAGGAGCGGAGTGCTCGCTTCGGGGCATGAGGTTTGACCAGTGTTTGAAGGTAGGCAGGTGCCGTTCCATTGATGGCCCTGAAGGCCAGTGTCATCGTCTTGAATTGGATGCGTGCTGCAACAGGGAGCCAGTGGAGGTCACGGGGGAGGGGGGTCACGTGGGAGAATTTGGGTAGATTGAAGATAAGGCGTGCTGCAGCGTTCTGGATACGCTGCAATGGTTTAATCGCATAGGCCGGGAGTCCGGCCAGGAGAGAGTTGCAGTAGTCAAGGCGGGAGATGACCAGTGCTTGGACCAAGAGCTGCGTTGCATCCTTTGTGAGGAAGGTCCGAATCCTGCGGATATTGTAGAGGGCAAATCTGCAGGATCGGGCCACAGCAGTGATGTTGGGGGTGCAGGATAGTTGGTCATCGAGGATTACACCCAGGTTCCTCGCAGTTGAGGAAGGAAATACTGTGATGCCCTCAACAGTGACCGACAGGTCCATGCGAGGGCAGTCTTTCCCTGGGATGAAGAGGAGTTCGGTTTTATTCAGGTTAAGCTTGAGGTGATGTGCAGTTGTCCAGACAGAGATGTCAGCCAGACAGTCCGAGATGCGAGTTGCAATGTGAGCGTCAGAGGACGGGGGAAAAGAGAGGAACAGCTGGGTGTCATCAGCGTAGCAATGGTAGGAGAATCCATGCGATGTGATAACAGAACCTCTGTTCTTTTTTAAAATACTTGAGTAAAGGATGTACATTTGACTCCATGGTGATAACTTATATCTCACGTTGTGTAATGATGTGTTCATGTGCGTGGCGTTCACACACTACGGCTTGAACCCCCCTGCTGTTTGTTAACTTGACCCTCTCACACCATTGACCTTTTACGTCCATTATGCCCTCGATTGTCATCACATTAGCACAGACATCACGACCTGTCAATCACCAGGTAGCCCCGCCCCCTAAAGTCTGTTGGACTCTAAATCATTTACTAAATAATCCTCATGCTGGATTGAAGAAGACTTGAAACTAGAGATTGAGACCATAAACTCATGTTTACAATGTTTACTGAGATAATACATCAAGAGAGAAGTAGGACCATTTTCTCATAGACTTCTATACAACCAGAGAGGAGTCGCCCCCTGGTGGCCAGCAGAGAGAAGTAGGACCATTTTCTCATAGACTTCTATACAACCAGAGAAGAGTCGCCCCCTGATGGCCAGCAGAGAGAAGTAGGACCATTTTCTCATAGACTTCTATACAACCAGAGAGGAGTCGCCCCCTGGTGGCCAGCAGAGAGAAGTAGGACCATTTTCTCATAGACTTCTATACAACCAGAGAAGAGTCGCCCCCTGGTGGCCAGCAGAGAGAAGTAGGACCATTTTCTCATAGACTTCTATACAACCAGAGAGGAGTCGCCCCCTGGTGGCCAGCAGAGAGAAGTAGGACCATTTTCTCATAGACTTCTATACAACCAGAGAGGAGTCGCCCCCTGGTGGCCAGCAGAGAGAAAGACGGTTTAAGGACATTTAGTGTTGGCTTCACTCTTCAGAACCACAGAATGTCAACTGCCATCTTAAGCTTGCAATAACCTTTTTTTGGCCACTTGAGGGCAGCAGAGACAAGTTGTCAGCACAAAAATGACATATCAGCTAGTTTTTAGTTGAAAAGATGAACTTGTTGACACACTGAGGATTTTTTTGAGCTCCATGTTTGGTCCCCACTTGTATCCCTGAGGGAATTGTCTCTCCGCCAGCTAAATGCTCCACCTCCAGTCTCTTTGTGTCCGTCTGCTGCTGAGCAGGTTGAGTACAGTCGGGTTTTCAGAGCTTCACACTGCAAACACCTGCAGGTAACAGTGAATCGGACGATAACTGCAGATGCAGGATTTGCCGGGTCAAATCTCTCTTTGATTTTTTTTTTCACACATTGAGTGTCTGAGAGTCTGAATCCCATCTGCTTGTTCAGACGACGTTCATCTCGGTAAAGTCTTTTCTAACATCCCTGAAGGGATGATTGAAGTTTGTTTTTTACTCTTATTCGGATTCAAGTTGAACCGTGTGCAAAGGTTATCGGTAGATCACTGTTGGGTATTTTTTCTTTTTCATGAAGCAATTACAGCTTGCTTGAATAAAATACACATCAAATAAGAAACATCAAATCTAAATTCAACCCTCGGCCCAGCAAGCAGAGAGTGACTCTGTGTGTGTGTGTGTGTGTGTGTGTGTGTCTGTGTGTGTGTGTGTGTGCGTGTGTGTCTGTGTGTGTGTGTGTGTGTGTGTGTGCGTGTGTGTCTGTGTGTGTGTGTGTGTGTGTGTGTGCGTGTGTCCACATCCATTCCTGGGGTGCAGCGGAGCATCCTGGGAGCTGATAGGAGCTGAAGTGTAATTGTGTCAGAGCAAAGCCCCAGAAAACACAGAGAGACAGTCAGATAGATAGAGACAGGAAGAGAGAGAGAGAGAGAGAGAGAGAGAGAGAGCGAGAGAGAGAGAGAGAGAGAGGGAGAGTCCTCCGTCACCGTGAACTTAGCTGAATGTCATCCATCGAGGCATTTGACTATTTTGCGTTATTAGTCTGCTGCACACTGAAGGCTACAGAATATTTCTGCTTCACGTGTTCCATCATCACGGCAGCACGTATTTGTTCTTCATTCACACACATTCACACACAAAGGTGTGGCAGTGTAATGAGTGGCCGTGCCAACTGGTGACTGTCAGCTGATTGCGTCTAGTAACTTAGTCTTTTACGAGGACGCCTCCATGTTCTGTTGGTGTTTTCAACAGCTGCCGTTGCTACGAGCAACCACGGACGCATTAAAAGAAATAGAACAATAAAAATGTGCGTATTATGTTGAAAACGTTGTGGTAACACTGTCACGAGTTAAAAGAGGTCATATGTTAACAAACAACTAATGTAAAGATATAGTAACGTCCAGCTGAGCAGAGAGAGAGGTCACTCTCCCTCTGTGTGTGTTGTTATCAGGGCTTCTCCCTGTTTTTTTTACTTAAGCCCTATTCTAATGTTACATGTGATTTAAGATATAACCCCCATATGGCTACATAATAAGTATAATATGTGAGAGAATATATTTTATTAATTATTTGGGCGAACCCGTTTTATGAAACGGCACAGAGAAGAGAACGGCAGTAATCTAGAACCTCAATCTGATCTGAAGCCTCCTGCATGAGAATATCCTGATTTTAAATAACACATGCACACAAACACACACTGGCTCGTTAATAAGGTGATTACATAATCCCATCAGTCTGCATCGATCTCCTTCTGTCTGAGAAAAGTGAAAATACGAGATGGAAAGTGGGAGGAGGGAGAAATGATGTTTCGACACAAAGAAAGAAAACAGCAAAGAGACAAAGGCTGTGATAATAAAGATATGTGTGGGGATGACAGAGACTAATGCACCGATGTAACACGCTTAGGCTTCTTTTCTTTTTTTATTTGAAACAGATCAAATTAGGGGACCTATGATAGAAGCGTAACTGACAGCTTGATGATGCTCATTTTTCCACAGTGACGATGATAATAATGACTATAATAACTCAGTGTAATAACGAGACACCAGAAAATTGGATTTAATTGCTTTTAATTCAGACGGATTTAGCCGGGAGTCGTGGGTAGCACGCAGCGGCCTACATGTTGACGAACATCCAACTCATCGCAGACGTGCCAGGGATCATATCAAGAGTAAAGGGCCAGTGTGTAGCATTTAGAGGGATCTATTGGCAGAAATGGAATATAATATTATATGCTATTAAATATGTTTTATTTAGTGTATAATCATGTTTGTGTTACCTTAGAATGGCATCTAAACACTAAACACTAATATGGTGACTTCTTTGTGTTGTAGATCTGTCTCAATGTATAATGAGAATTATTACATCCTACAAAATGGACTCAAAGTATCCAACACTTCGTGTTGAAAAGCATTAAATCCCATCATGATTTGCGCTGATGGAAAACAGGGAGCCCCAGGGAGAGAGGGAGGAGGCCATGGCGGAAACTAAGCTAATAGCTAGCGTCTTTATGTCTAGATGACCTTATTAGGAGTGTTGATGAGCAGCTACAATGTTAGCATAGCCTAGCACCCATCAACCAGACTCCATTCAGAAAACAAACATTTTAAAACTTGTTAGCTTGTCGTCTCACAGACAGATCTAAAGCATGAATTCAGACTTTTTACTGACCACCATCATTATAGAATTATTTCAGAATCCTTCATCTGGTTATTTCTATTAATCACAGTTAAATGGTTTACTTTGGGTTCATCCAGCTGTGGTTAACCAGCCGTCGTGTGTCTTGCTAGATCCAGTGAATACAGCTTGGTGAAATTCACCGACCACTTGATGACGTCATGAACCCAGACAGAACGCCGTTTGGTTTCCCGGCGAGTGAGTTATGGTTCATTCCATTTAGGTCTGAATGTTTTGTAGCTTCATCTCCACCTTCGTTTACTTCAGTCCCTGTCCTGATTGTGGATCTTCTATTAAATAATCACCAGAAACCAGGATTTAGCTGCGTTGTGCAGGAAGAACAGCGCCCTCTTCGGCTGCGGCTCATAACACAAGCCATCAGATTCCTCTCTCTGACCTGGTGAAATATAAAGTCATATAACATGTAGTGACCAGTGGAGGATTACAGCGTTATCTCTCTGTGGGACTCATATTACATGCAACATATGGCACCTTCACCAAACAACATGAAATTCTTCTTCTTCTTCTTCTTCTTCTTCTTCTTCTTCTTCTTCTTTTTCGTTTTAGTGTTTTATTCACCTACACTTACAGTATCTTTACTACTGTGGCATTTAAGTGCATTTGAATTGATTTGACAGAGAGAAAGAGAGAGAGAGAGAGAGAGAGAGAGAGAGAGAGAGAGAGAGAGAGAGAGAGGGAGGGAGGGAGGGAGAGGGGTGAGAGGGGGGAGAGGGGGATGGGAGAACGTTGCCATGACAACTGCCATAATAATCGTCCTAATGATTGATGTGCTGCGCTCCATTTCTCCCTGTTTGGACTCCCTCTCTGTTTTTCCTGTCTGTCTCTCCGTCTGTCTGCTTCAAACCACATGACAACACGACAACAGGAAATAGTCAACAACAACACGTAGATGTTCCTCTAATTCTTCTAAATTCGTTAATGTCAGATTTTCTACTTGTGTTCAGGAATTAATAACTAATAGATTAGAGGAGAGAAGATTATTCAATATGAAGGGATGTGGCCTGTTTCAGAGCCTGAATCAATCTTTCTGTGTCATTGCATTAGACCATTCAGGCGTGTGTGTGTGTGTGTGTGTGTGTGTGTGTGTGTGTGTGTGTGTGTGTGGCGGGGGGGTACAGTGTCATAATAGATTGGCTTGTAATATACTACAAACAAACTGCTCTATAAATGTTCAGACAGATTACCTTACTGGCCGGTCTGGCTCAGTATCTGCAGCCACATGACGTTAAGGTCCTTAAAACTGCATTCTTTCAACTGGCCATCAGGGGGCGACTCCTCTCTGATAGTCTATAAGAAAAGTACCTTTCTTCTCTCTTGATGTATTATCTCAGTAAACATTGTAAACATGAGTTTATGGTCTCAATCTCTAGTTTCAAGTCTTCTTCAATCCAGCATGATGTTCATTTCGTACATTATGGTCCATTTAGAGTCCAACAGACCAGAAAGCAGGGGATGCTTTAGGGGGCGGGGCTTACCTGCTGATTGACATGTCCCTACCACAATACCAATGCAGTTAGATACTAAGATGACTTTAACACTTAGCTGT
Organism: Eutrigla gurnardus; assembly: GCF_963514095.1. Taxonomy (NCBI): domain Eukaryota; kingdom Metazoa; phylum Chordata; class Actinopteri; order Perciformes; family Triglidae; genus Eutrigla; species Eutrigla gurnardus. Next base: position 30,549,605 of record NC_139918.1, on the reverse strand, counting down.
AAAATTGACCTTGAATTATGAAGCTAACGTTGTTTGCAGCGTCACAGAATCCAGATGGATCCAGATCCAGTCAGGTTGCTGCTTTAAAAGAGTACTTTTAAACGAGGCAGCATTTTGAAAAGGGGTTGTGTCAGGGCTCCATCCCTGCCTATCTCTCCCCCTTCCTTCTCTCTCCCTGGGCTGGGCTTCGTTTCTGCCTTAGTTCAAATGCACACCTGCCTCCAATCTGGTTCATCATCTCCACCTCTGTGCATAAAAGGCCGGTTTCTTCATCCACTCATTGCCAGTTCGTCAGTTCACCCATGTGGGAATGTTGTCAGGCTTCTATTTTGCGATTTGTCTTCTGGGCTCTGCCAGTATTTTGGAGGTTTGGATGCTACACTACTTCATTTTAAAGACTCTTTTTTTCATACAATGCTCAACGTTTACTTTGGCTTTAATTGACATATTAAATCTCTTTTTAAACCTTTTTTTTCTGAATATTATACCAACTTTTTGGTGAGCTTTTCTACATACTGTATATAACAGGATGATTGTTATCTTTTTTTAAATACATTTTTGATTATGATGATTATATTATATCTATTTATTATATTATTCATTTTTTTTTAGACATACCAAAGTATGACTTGTTAAATATTTATTTCAACAAATTGTGCTCTGACTTTTATCAATATGCTAAGCCAGGATTTTTTTGAATGACTTTATTAGACATTCTTTTTAGAAATACTATATTAGTCTTTTTTCTCCATAAATCTACAAAAATAAAACCTTTAAAGCAGAATGTAAAGCCGTCATGCACACACACACTCTCCTGTCAGTCTGTCTTTTTGAGCTGCTCGTCATCTGTGACAGCATTAGTTCTGTTTGACGGATGATTCAGTCCAGGGTCTGTTTCTGAAATAAAGACATCAGGAGACACTCTGGACATATGGAAGACTTTATTTCCTCTGTGGCACAAAAAACATGTTGTGGTACACAAGCCTTCAGAAACTGCTGGGATTTAAACTGACTTGAAGAAACTAGCGATTTAGGCTACACAACTGTGTCCCCATTTAGAGGCCGCTAAAGGTGCACCACAGAGGGCACTTCAATGCATTTTCTCCACTAAAAGTGCACTACAGAGGGCACTTCACCGTGTTTTCTCCACTAGAAGTGCACCAAAGAGGGCACTTCACTGCGTTTTCTCCACTAGAAGTGCACCACGGAGGGCACTTAATCATCTCTGTCTTGTTTTCTCCACTAGAAGTGCACCACAGTAGGCACTTTGTCTTGTTTTCTCCACTAGAAGTGCACCACAGTGGGCACTTCCTCGTGTTTTCTCTACTGGAGGGGCATCCAAGACATCACTTCATCACCGGTGTCGTCGACCTTCTGTTATGTAACCTGTTTGCAGGACGTTTTTGGACAGCGTTACAAGAGAGACTCTTGCAGATAAAACATAATTTCAGTTTCCTCTCAAAAGTGTGAAAAATTAGAGATTTCTTTCAATTAGAGGCTAAGCAGACATTTGAATGGACACAAAGGCATGGAGTAAATGGTGATTAACTGCTGGCCTAAATACTAACTGATGTGTGTGTTAATTCAGTTTAAGTTTGACCTTTGGGCTCAGTTAAAATGTACACATCTGCCAAGTGAGTAAGTAAGATGCTGCACTATGCTGGGTAACATAAACACATGTAATTGGTACCAGTACTGTGAGTGCATACATTTTTAAGCCCCCCACGCCATGTTCACTGAGCTTTACGGGACCTTTAAAGGAGCACAGTTCAGAGCTGGAGTCACGTCATTTTCCATTCAGATCTCTTCAAAATGCTCCGGTGCAAAACTGCAACTCACTTCCTGTCATAAAAGACTTCTCTGTCAGCTATTTGGGTTACATGCCAGATGACAGTCTGTACATGATATGATTCAGTTAATTCTCTGGGATGTGTTCTAAAGTGCTGAAATGGGGTGCCGTTTTGAAATTGACTTTTGAAGACCTAACGTTCAAATCTTGGCAATTGCAGCGTTCTAATTAGAAGCAGATCCACTAATATACTGAGCCTTTGAACCAGGAGGAGTGGAATAAGCTAAGTTTTATGTACGAAGAAGTTTACTGTTTTTAAAAAACAAACCACACATTCTCCACCATACATTTCTACCACACAACCTAAATGTATGTTACACAGAAAGCCTGAACAGGAGGTTAAAGTACACTAACCCCCCTCTATTATTACCACATGGTATCTCCCAGAACCTTTAAATCGGTGCTCAGATAACCTGGGGACTCGTTTAGCCTGAACACCCGGGAGAGGAGACAGAACAATTATCATTGCAAGCAACAGTTAACACTATGCTGCAGTGTTTGGGTTCAATGAGTGACCGTGTTAACTAGTGACTTTCAGCTGGTAGTAATGGTTGACGAAGATGATAAACACAGCTGTATTTAAAATAGATTGGAGGCTTTTACGACGGCACCTACATGTTTTAACAGCTGCCGTTGCTACAAGCAACCGCGGATGCATTCGGCTGAGAGTCACCAGTTTAACATGGTCGCTCCTTAAACCTAAACACCGCCAGCGTCTGTGCCTGCAAGCTATTAAACGTGTCGATGAGGGCCCATCAAAAATGCTCATGTTTGTAACGGCCATTTTAAAACTCAATGAAGTCAAAGCTGTGCATCTACGTCCCGGTGTTTGACTTGAAAGATATCGGAGTTGGATCATCTGGTGATTTGATGCTCGTAATGTCTCGCTGGCGTAAAATAATATGGGAAACTTGCTAATTTATTTATTTATACCCACTATAGCACACAGATCTGGAAAGTCAATTTGTTTATGTTCCATTGGTCATCGTTGGTGGTTGAAGCCCACCAAGTTGAAGTTAAATGTGTAGTTTAACAAGCTATTGCAGTCTGCCATACTTCTGTTGCCAAATTGCATGCAAACTGGAATATACGTCATTATTGTTTACAAACTGTAAAATGGTCTAGAAAGGAAAAATCCCCCCCAAAAAGAAAACCTTACAAACAACAATCCGTCCAGTATTTGTCGCAATATATCTGGAGCAACGTGTGGATGGAGTGAAACACTGAGCATCCCGGTGCAAACAACAACTGCAACATCAAAGCATACAATACTTTCACCGTAAAAACAGTCAGAGAGCAAGAAAGTTTTTCACCTGGTGAGAGAAAAATACAGAGCTCATAACTACAAATTCTATGTGGTGAAAATAATATATTGATCTTTTCTGCATATCATTCTGTGTGTGTGTGTGTGTGTGTGTGTGTGTGTGTGTGTGTGTGTGTGTGTGTGTGTGTGTGTGTGTGTGTGTGTGTGTGTGTGTGTGTGCAGCAGCATAATAAATAAATAGCCCGGTATGAAATAATGATGAGACTGGGTGTAAAACAGTGACAGCATGGAAAATAGGCCTGAATGATGCATCAACCATCAGCTAAAAAATGTGCAAATGAATTCAGTGGACTTGACATTCATCGAATATGAGCAGCAGATCAGAGGACCTGTGTGTGTGTGTGTGTGTGAGATAAAAAAGCAGAAATGAGAGAGAGAGAGAGAGAGAGAGAGAGAGAGAGAGAGAGAGAGAATATATTGGTTTGTAGAAGGGTCATAAAAGTTAATATTAAATCTGTTTGTCTAGATTTTCCCCTCTTCTTCTCCTGTTGAAAGCCTCCTACCTGTCCTCCCTTCCTTCCTTTTCCTAAATTGGATTGCTGACCTGCAGACGGAGCTCATGGCTCCGACATCAGCAGTCAAATGTGTGAGTTGTGTTGGATCTGGACGTGAGGGAAAGCAAACGTCCACATTTTGAATGACAATATTCCTTAAAGGTACAGTGTAAGATCAGGAGCCAACATGAAAGCATCATTAGCGTATAATCAGGTCAGGTTCCTACAGGAGCCCAGAAGGGACAAGCCAAACACCTCCTCGGCGTCCATCTCAACCGGACTAATGAAGGATTATCTTGTCTTAATTTATCTTATCTTATCTAAACCACCTCAAGATCATGGTGGTGGTGCCGAGATCCCACTTTGAGAATTTGAGTTATAGTGTTTTTATTTCTATTATATATTGGACCTACACCTCTCTACTTTTTAAACAAGGATGTGTTTTTTCTTTTTTGATTTTTACGGCGACTCGTCTTAAATGAAAGGTTTAAATGCAGAAGGTCCTAAAGGTCCTGAAGCTACATGGTGTTTATATCAGAGTGGAGATGTACATGAGTCTATATGGGGCTTCGGCCCCGGCTGACTTCTGCTGATCGGAGTCTGGCAGCTCCTGACAGCACCTCCTTTTCCTCTGGTTTACAACTTGACAGTCGAAACAAAAGCGTCAGTCATTAAACGTGTGGACGTGAAGGTCTCTGAGGTTTTATTTTATAGAAACGTATTAATAATTGAAATCCAGCGGCGGGGGAGGACAGCCACGACAGCTCCAGTATGAGTGGTACATACATCATGACACTTGAGATGTAACTATTCGTAGAAAAGGAGCCTCAGCAGCTTCTGTGCTATACGACAAGGCTAAGCCACGCCCCTTCCCGTCCACCACCATGGTACCGCAATCGGAAAGAATATGTCAAAGGCAAGAGAGAAATCACGTTTTGATCCCGAATGAAATGTGACATGAATGACACGTGATATTTGTCAGTTTAAAAGATAATAAAGTATTGTGTTGTGTTCTAACTGCTGAAGTACTAATATGTACTAGTAAGGAGTTTCCACTAACCGTGAGCTAAGTTGCGTCTCTCTCTGTGTGTTCGGTACCAGGAAGTAATGCTACTCCTTCTTTCTCTTCCTGCTAACGAAAAGAGTGGATAACACACATCAGTTAAGATAACTTTACATTAGCGATGGAACGTAGATAAGTTAGCTAGCTAGCTAACTTACGGCCGTGTTGGTGACATACCTAGCTAAGTTAGCTAGCTAATGTAGCTAGCTAAAAAACTATACTAGTACTGTGTCTGATGTTGAGGTAATAATAGTATGTAAGTATTGAGGTAGTAGTAGTATGTAGTATTGAGGTAGTAGTAGTATGTAAGTATTGAGGTAGTAGTAGTATGTAGTATTGAGGTAGTAGTAGTATGTAGTATTGAGGTAGTAGAAGTATGTAGTATTGAGGTAGTAGTAGTATGTAGTATTGAGGTAGTAGAAGTATGTAGTATTGAGGTAGTAGTAGTATGTCGTATTGAGGTACTATTCGTATGTAGTATTGAGGTAGTAGTAGTATGTCGTATTGAGGTACTATTCGT